>NC_069500.1:523916319-524211544 GCF_027579735.1 Bombina bombina | reverse complement strand
AGACACTCATCTACATATAGTAGATAGCCAAACCAGTACTGAAACGAGAATCAGCAGAGGTAATGGTATATAAGAGTATATCGTCGATCTGAAAAGGGAGGTAGGAGAAGAATCTCTACGACCGATAACAGAGAACCTATGAAATAGATCCCCGATAGGATGACCATAGCATTCAATAGGCAATACTCCCTTCACATCCCTCTGTCATTCACTGCACTCTGAGAGGAAAACCGGGCTTCAGCATGCTGCAAAGCGCATATCAACGTAGAAATCTAGCACAAACTTACTTCACCACCTCCATAGGAGACAAAGTTTGTAAAACTGAATTGTGGGTGTGGTGGGGGGTGTATTTATAGGCATTTTAAGGTTTGGGAAACTTTGCCCCTCCTGGTAGGAATGTATATCCCATACGTCACTAGCTCATGGACTCTTGCCAATTATATGAAAGAAAAAACAATTTCCAGATTAATATTCTTATTTGAAACAACCTAAAAACAGAACTTTCCAGGATAACAATTTGATATCCATGGAATGCGCATGGGTTCAAACGGAACCCCTTGAAGAATTTGAAGAACTAAAATCAAACTCCAGGGAGGAGTAATGGGTCTAAATACAGGCTTAATTCTAGATAAAGCCTGACAAAAAGACTGAACATCTGGTACATTTGCCAAACGTTTGTGAAACAGAATTGACAAAGCTGAAATTTTTCCCCTTAAGGAACTTTCTGATAACCCTTTCTCCAATCCTTCTTGGAGAAAAGACAGAATCCTAGGAATCCCAACTTTACTTCATGAGTAACCCTTGGATCCACACCAATAAAGATATTTACGCCATATCTTATGATAGATTTTTCTAGCGACAGGCTTTCTAGCCTATATCAAAGTATTGATAACTGAATCAGAGAATCCTCGCTTAGATAAAATAAAGCGTTCAATCTCCACGCAGTCAGCTGCAGAGAAATTAGATTTGGATGTTGGAAAGGACCTCTAATGAGAAGGTCCTGTCTCAATGGAAGTTTCCATGGTGGCAGAGAGGACATGTCCACTAGATCCACATACCAAGTCCTGCGTCGCCACGCAGGCGCTATCAGGATCACTGAAGCTCTCTCCTGTTTGATTCGAGCAATCACGCGTGGGAGAAGAGGAAACGGCGGAAACACATAAGCTAGGCTGAACAATCAAGGCACTGCCAAGGCATCGATCAGTTCGGCCTGAGGATCCCTTAACCAGGATCCGTATCTTGGAAGCTTGGCAGTCTGTCGGGATGCCATCAAATCCAATTCCGGTCTGCCCCATCTAAGAATCGATGAGGCAAATACCTCCGGGTGAAGTTCCCACTCCCCCGGATGAAAAGTCTGTCGACTTAGAAAATCTGCTTCCCAGTTCTCTACTCCTGGGATGTAGATCACTGACAGATGACAAGAGTGGGCCTCCACCCAACTGATTATCTTGGATACCTCTATCATCGCTAAGGAACTCATTGTTCCCCCTTGATGATTGACATATGCCACAGTCGTGATGTTGTCCGACTGGAATCTGATGAATTTGGCCGAAGCCAACTGAGGCCATGCCTGAAGCGCAATGAATATTGCTCTCAGTTCCAGAATATTGATTGGAAGTAGAGACTCCACTTGAGTCCAAACACCCTGAGCCTTCAGGGAGTTCCAAACTGCACCCCAGCCCAGAAGGCTGGAATCTGTTGCCACTATTACCCACGAGGGTCTGTGGAAACAAGTCCCTTCGGACAGATGATCCGGCGACAACCACCAAAGAAGAGAGTTTCTGGACTCTTGATCCAGATTTATCTGAGGAGATAAATCAGCATAATCCCCATTCCACTGTCCGAGCATGCACAGTTGCAGTGGTCTGAGATGAAAGCGAGCAAACGGAACAATGTCCATTGCCGCTACCATTAATCCAATAACTTCCATACACTGAGCCACTGATGGCCGAGGAATGGACTGAAGTGCTCGGCAAGTATTTAGAATCTTTGATTTTCTGACCTCCGTCAGAAATATTTTCATTGCTACCGAGTCTATCAGAGTTCCCAAGAAAGGAACCCTTGTCTGTGGGACAAGTGAACTCTTCTCTATGTTCACCTTCCAGCCGTGAGTTCTCAGAAAAGACAACACTGTGTCTGTGTGAGATTTTGACAGATGATATGTTGACGCCTGAATCAGAATGTCGTCCAGATAAGGCGCCACCGCTATTCCTCGTGGTCTGAGAGCCGCCAAGGGACCCTAGAACCTGATTGATGTTAGTCAGGAAAGGCAAACCTTAGAAACTGATGATCATCCGTGTGGATAGGAATATGAAGGTAAGCATCCTTCAAATCCACAGTAGTCATATATTGACCCTCCTGGATCATTGGTAAAATTGTTTGTATTGTCTCCATCTTGAATGATGGAACTCTTAGAAATTTGTTTAGACACTTGAGATATAAATGGGTCTGAACGTTCCCTCCTTTTTGGGAACCACAAATAGGTTTGAGTAAAACCCCTGTCCCAATTTTGGAACTGGACAAATTAGTTCCATAGTAGAACGCCTCTCTTTATCTGGTTTGCAGATAACTTTGAAAGATTAAATCTCCCTCTTGTATCTTGAATTCCAATAGAAAACCGTGGGTCACTATTTCTAGTGCCCAGGGATCCTGAACATCTCTTGCCTGAGCAAAGAAAGAGAGTCTGCCCCCTACTAGATCCAGTCCCGGATCGGGGGCCGCCCCTTCATGCTGTCGCAGGAGCGGGCTTTTTGGATTGTTTACCCTTATTCCAGTTCTGATTAGGTCTCCAGACCTACTTAGATTGGGTAAAATTCCCTTCCTGCTTTGAGGAAAAAAAAGTGGGGGGGTCATCCTTTAAAGTTCCGAAAGGAACGAAAATTATTCCGTTTACCCCTCATTTTAGCGGACTTATCCTGAGGTAGGTTATGGCCTTTACCTCCTGTAATATCAGAAATGATTTCCTTCAATTCTGGCCAGAAAAGGGTCTTACCTTTAAAGGGAATAGCTAAAAGCTTATGTTTTGATGACACATCAGCAGACCAAGATTTGAGCCACAATGCTCTACGCGCTAAAATAGCAAATCCTGCATTTTTTGCCGCTAATTTAGCAATTTGAAAAGCGGCATCAGTAATAAAAGAATTAGCTAGCTTGAGAGCCTTAATTCAATCTAAAATGTCATCTAATGGAGTCTCAACTTTAAGAGACTCTTCTAGAGCCTCAAACCAAAAAGCTGCTGCAGTAGTTATTGGAACAATGCAAGCCGTAGGTTGTAAAAGAAACCCCTGATTAACAAATAATTTCTTTAGTAGACCCTCTAATTTCTTATCCATAGGGTCTTTGAAAGCACAACTATACTCAATGGGTATAGTAGTACTCTTAGTTAGGGTACATATAGTTCCCTCTACCTTAGGGACCGTTTGCCATGAGTCCCGAATGGTATCTGATATGGGAAACATTTTCTTAAAATTAGGAGGGGGAGAAAACGGTATACCTGGTCTATCCCATTCCTTTCTAATAATTTCCAAAATTCTCTTAGAAACCGGAAAAACATCAGTGTAAGTAGGAGCTTCCAAATATTTATCCATTTTACACAATTTCTCTGGAGGAATCACAATAGGGTCACAATCATCCAGAGTTGCTAAAACCTCCCTAAGTAACAGGCGGAGGTGTTCAAGCTTAAAATTTAAATGACATAGCATCCGAATCTGTGTGAGGTAAAATATTTCCTGAATCAGAAATTTCACCCTCAGACAGAAATTCCCTGACCCCCAACTCAGAGCACTGTGAGGGAACATCGGAAATAGCTAATAAAGCATCAGAGGATTCAGTATTTACATTAATACCTGACCTACTGCGTTTACCCTGCAACACTGGTAATTTAGACAATACCTCTGTAAGGGTAGTTGACATAACTGCAGCCATCTCCTGCAGAGTAAAGGAATTAGACGCACTAGACGTACTAGGCGTCTCTTGTGTGGGCGTTAAAGGTTGTGACACTTGGGAAGAATTGGATGGCATATCCTGATTCTCTTCAGACTGAGAACCATCCTTAGGCGCACTTTATTTAAAATATGCTTTTTACATTGTAAACCCCTTTCAGTACAAAAGTTACACAATGTAAGAGGGGGTTGCACAATAACTTCTAAACACATAGAATAATGAGAAACCTCAATGTCAGACATGTTGAACAGACTAGTAATACCACAAAAGTCGTTTAAACACTTATTTATAGCAAAAAATGAACATTAGAAAAAACGTGTACTGTGCCTTTAAGAAAAGAAAAAGTGAACAATTTTTCCAAAATGCACAAAAAACGTTAAATTATTCCCAAATTTAACTTAAATATCGTTGGTTAATCCAAAAATTACTGCACCCTGAAGCAAAGGCAGAAAACATAATTTATGTAAGAACTTACCTGATAAATTCATTTCTTTCATATTAGCAAGAGTCCATGAGCTAGTGACGTATGGGATATACATTCCTACCAGGAGGGGCAAAGTTTCACAAACCTTAAAATGCCTATAAATACACCCCTCACCACACCCACAAATCAGTTTAACGAATAGCCAAGAAGTGGGGTGATAAGAAAAAAGTGCGAAAGCATAAAAAATAAGGAATTGGAATAATTGTGCTTTATACAAAAAAATCATAACCACCACAAAAAAAGGGTGGGCCTCATGGACTCTTGCTAATATGAAAGAAATGAATTTATCAGGTAAGTTCTTACATAAATTATGTTTTCTTTCATGTAATTAGCAAGAGTCCATGAGCTAGTGACGTATGGGATAATGACTACCCAAGATGTGGATCTTTCCACGCAAGAGTCACTAGAGAGGGAGGGATAAAATAAAGACAGCCAATTCCTGCTGAAAATAATCCACACCCAAAATAAAGTTTAATGAAAACATAAGCAGAAGATTCAAACTGAAACCACTGCCTGAAGTACTTTTCTACCAAAAACTGCTTCAGAAGAAGAAAACACATCAAAATGGTAGAATTTAGTAAAAGTATGCAAAGAGGACCAAGTTGCTGCTTTGCAAATCTGATCAACCGAAGCTTCATTCCTAAACGCCCAGGAAGTAGAAACTGACCTAGTAGAATGAGCTGCAATCCTTCGAGGCGGAGTTTTACCCGACTCGACATAGGCATGATGAAATAAAGATTTCAACCAAGATGCCAAAGAAATGGCAGAAGCTTTCTGGCCTTTTCTAAAACCGGAAAAGATGACAAATAGACTAGAAGTCTTTCAGAAAGACTTAGTAGCTTCAACATAATATTACAAAGCTCTAACAGCATCCAAAGAATGCAATGATTTCTCCTTAGAATTCATAGGATTAGGACATAATGAAGGAACCACAATTTCTCTACTAATGTTGTTAGAATTCACAACCTTAGGTAAAAAATTCAAAAGAAGTTTGCAGCACCGCCTTATCCTGATGAAAAATCAGAAAAGGAGACTCACAAGAAAGAGCAGATAATTCAGAGACTCTTCTGGCAGAAGAGATGGCCAAAAGAAACAAAACTTTCCAAGAAAGTAATTTAATGACCAAAGAATACATGGGTTCAAAAGGAGGAGCTTGAAGAGCCCCCAGAACCAAATTCAAACTCCAAGGAGGAGAAATTGACTTAATGACAGGTTTTATACGAACCAAAGCTTGTACAAAACAATGAATATCAGGAAGATTAGCAATCTTTCTGTGAAAAAGAACAGAAAGAGCAGAGATTTGTCCTTTCAAGGAACTTGCAGACAAACCTTTATCTAAACCATCCTGAAGAAACTGTAAAATTCTCGGTATTCAAAAAGAATGCCAAGAAAAATGATGAGAAAGACACTAAGAAATATAAGTCTTCCAGACTGTATAATATATCTCTCTAGATACAGATTTACGAGCCTGTCACATAGTATTAATCACAGAGTCAGAGAAACCTCTTTGACCAAGAATCAAGCGTTCAAACTCCATACCTTAAAATATAAGGATTTGAGATCCTGATGGAAGAAAGGACCTTGCGACAGAAGGTCTGGTCTTAACGGAAGAGTCCACAGCTGGCAAGAGGCCATCCGGACAAGATCCGCATACCAAAACCTGAGGCGCCATGCTGGAGCTACCAGCAGGACAAACGAGCATTCCTTTAGAATCTTGGAGAATACTCTTGGAAGAAGAACTAGAGGCGGAAAGATATAGGCAGGAAGATACTTCCAAGGAAGTGATAATGCATCCACTGCCTCCGTCTGAGGATCCCGGGATCTGGACAGATACCAGGGAAGTTTCTTGTTTAGATGAGAAGCCATCAGATCTATTTCTGGGAGTTCCCACATTTGAACAATCTGAAGAAATACCTCTGGGTGAAGAGACCATTCGCCCGGATGCAACGTTTGGCGACTGAGATAATCCGCTTCCCAATTGTCTATACCTGGGATATGAACCGCAGAGATTAGACAGGAGCTGGATTCCGCCCAAACCAAAATTCGAGATACTTCTTTCATAGCCAGAGGACTGTGAGTCCCTCCTTGATGATTGATGTATGCCACAGTTGTGACATTGTCTATCTGAAAACAAATGAACAACTCTCTCTTCAGAAGAGGCCAAGACTGAAGAGCTCTGAAAACTGCACGGAGTTCCAAAATATTGATCGGTAATCTCACCTCCTGAGATTCCCAAACCCCTTGTGCCGTCAGAGACCCCCACACAGCTTCCCAACCTGTAAGACTTGCATCTGTTGAGATTATAGTCCAGGTCGGAAGAACAAAGAAGCCCCCTGAACTAAACGATGGTGATCTGTCCACCACGTCAGAGAGTGTCGTATAATCGGTTTAAAGATATTAATTGAGATATCTTTGTGTAATCCCTGCACCATTGGTTCAGCATACAGAGCTGAAGAGGTCGCATGTGAAAACGAGCAAAGGAGATCGCATCCGATGCAGCAGTCATAAGACCTAAAATTTCCATGCATAAGGCTACCAAAGGGAATGAATGTGACTGAAGGTTTTGACAAGCTGATATCAATGTTAGACTTCTCTTGTCTGACAAAGACAGAGTCATAGACACTGAATCTATCTGGAAACCTAAAAAGGTTACCCTTGTCTGAGGAATCAATGAACTTTTGGTAAATTGATCCTCCAACCATGATCTTGAAGAAACACCACAAGTCGATTCGTATCAGATTCTGCGAAAATGTGAAGACTGAGCAAGTACCAAGATATCGTCTAAAATAAGGAAATACCAATACCCTGTTCTCTGATTACAGACAGAAGGGCACCGAGAACCTTTGAAAAAATTCTTGGAGCTGATGCTAGGCCAAACGGTAGAGCCACAAAACTGGTAATGCTTGTCTAAAAAGAGAATCTCAGAAACTAAAAGTGATCTGGATGAATCGGAATATGCAGATATGCATCCTGTAAATCTATTGTAGACATATAATGCCCTTGCTAAAAAAAAGGCAGGATAGTCCTACAGTTACCATTTTAAATGTTGGTATCCTTACATAACGATTCAATATTGATAGATCCGGAACTGGTCTGAAGGAATTGACCTTCTTTGGTACAATGAAGAGATAGAATAAAACCCCAGCCCCTGTTCCAGAACTGGAACTGGCATAATTACTCCAGCCAACTCTAGATCTGAAACACATTTCAGAAATGCTGAGCCTTTGCTGGGTTTACTGGGACACGGGAAAGAAAAAAATCTCTTTGCAGGAGGCCTTAACTTGAAGCCAATTCTGTACCTTTCTGAAACAATGTTCTGAAACCAGAGATTGTGAACGGAATTGATCCAAATTTCTTTGAAGAAAACGTAATCTGCCCCATACCAGCTGAGCTGGAATGAGGGCCGCACCTTCATGGGTACTTAGGAGCTGGCTTTGGGTTTCTATAAGGCTTGGATATATTCCAAACTGGAAATGGTTTCCAAACTGATACCGCTCCTGAGGATGAAGGATCAGGCTTTTGTTCCTTGTTGTGAGGAAAGGAACGAAAACGATTATTAGACCTAAATTTACCTTAGATTTTTATCCTTTGGTAAAAAAGTTCCCTTCCCTCCTGTAACAGTTGAGATAATAGAATCCAACTGAGAACCGAATAATTTATTACCCTGGAAAGAAAGGGATAGCAAAGTAGACTTAGAAGACATATCAGCATTCCAAGTTTTAAGCCATAAAGCTCTTCTAGCTAAAATAGCTAGAGACATATACCTGACATCAACTCTAATGATATCAAAGATGGTATCACAAATAAAATTATTAGCATGTTATAGAATAATAATAATGCTATAAAATTATGATCTGTTACTTGTTGCGCTAAAGCTTCTAACCAAAAAGTTGAAGCTGCAGCAACATCCGCTAAAAATATAGCAGGAGTAGAGACAGCCCCATTAACCTTAGGGATTTTGTCCCAAAAACTCTAATCTGTCAGATGGCACAGAATATAATTGCTTAAAACGTTTTAGAAGGAGTAAATGAATTACCCAAATTATTCCATTGCCTGGAAATTACTTCAGAAATAGCATCAGGGAGAGAAAACACTTCTGGAATAACTACAGGAGATTTAAAAACCTTATTTAAACGTTTAGATTTAGTATCAAGAGGACCAGAATCCTCTATTTCTAATGCAATTAATACTTCTTTAAGTAAAGAACGAATAAATTCCATCTTGAACAAATACGAAGATTTATCAGCATCAACCTCTGAGACAGAAACCTCTGAACCAGAAGAACCATTATCAGTATTAGAATGATGATGTTCATTTAAAAATTCATCTGAAAAAAGAGAAGTTTTAAAAGACTTTTATGTATACTAGAAGGAGAAATAACAGACATAGCCTTCTTAATGGATTTAAAAATAAAATCTCTTATGTTAACAGGAACACTCTGAGAATTAGATGTTGACGGAACAGCAACAGGTAATGTAACAGTACTAAAGGAAATTTTATCTGCATTAACAAGTTTGTCATGACATGCAATACAAACAACAGCTGGAGAAACAGATACCAAAAGTTTATAGCAGATACACTTAGCTTGGTAGCTCCAGCACCGGGCAGCGATTTTCCTTAAGTATCTTCTGACTCAGTTGCAACGTGGAACATCTTGCAATATGTAATAGAAAAAACAACATATAAAGCAAAATTGATCAAATTCCTTAAATGACAGTTTCAGGAATGGGAAAAAAATGCCAGTGAACAAGCTTCTAGCAACCAGAAGCAATAAATAATGAGACTTAAATAATGTGGAGACAAAAATTACGCCCATATTTTTTAGCGCCAAATAAGACTCCCACATTATTTGGCGCCTAAATGCTTTTGGCGCCAAAAATGACGCCACATCCGGAACGCCGACACTTTTGACGCAAAAAAACGCCAAAAAATGACGCAACTTCCGGCGACACGTATGACGCCGGAAACAGAAAAAAAAATTTTGCCCCAAAAAAGTCCGCGCCAAGAATGACGCAATAAAAAGAAGCATTTTCAGCCCCCGCGAGCCTAACAGCCCACAGGGAAAAAGTCAAATTTTTTAAGGTAAGAAAAAATGATTGATTCAAATGCATTATCCCAAATATGAAACTGACTGTCTGAAAATAAGGAATGTTGAACATCCTGAGTCAAGGCAAATAAATCTTTGAATACATATATTTAGAACTTTATAAAAAAGTGCCTAACCATAGCTTAGAGTGTCACAGAAAATAAGCTTACTTACTTACCCCAGGACACTCATCTACATGTTGTAGAAAGCCAAACCAGTACTGAAACGAAAATCATCAGAGGTAATGGTATATATATATATATAAGAGTATATCGTCGATCTGAAAAGGGAGGTAAGAGATGAATCTCTACGACCGATAACAGAGAACCTATGAAATAGACCCCGTAGGAGGAGATCATTGCATTCAAATAGGCAATACTCTCCTCACATCCCTCTGACATTCACTGCACGCTGAGAGGAAAACCGGGCTCCAACCTGCTGCTATCAACGTAGAATCTAGCACAAACTTACTTCACCACCTCCATAGGAGGCAAAGTTTGTAAAACTGATTTGTGGGTGTGGTGAGGGGTGTATTTATAGGCATTTTAAGGTTTGGGAAACTTTGCCCCTCCTGGTAGGAATGTATATCCCATACGTCACTAGCTCATGGACTCTTGCTAATTACATGAAAGAAATAAGGCTTTAGAAGTAATTATATCAACATCTAGTCAAAAGATAGATAAAAATACCCTCTACACCTCGCCACAGCTCTGCTGTGGTGCCTACCTGCCCCCAGAATACTTCAAATCAAGTTTCCAACCCTTCAGACCAGCTACACAGTCCAGGAGCCACCGAGTTACTGTTTGCTGCTGCTAAGCCTGAAGAAAATGCGCCAAAATAAGCTCCGCCTCTTAAGGTAAAAAGTTGGAGTAGGCCCAAACAACACCGCATGGGAATGCAGCTTTGCACTAAAGTAGAAATACACACACAATTACAACCCTCAAGCATAAAAAACAGAATTTATGCTTACCTGATAAATTACTTTCTCTTACGGTGTATTCAGTCCACGGATTCATCCTTACTTGTGGGATATTCTCAATCCCTACAGGAAGTGGCAAAGAGAGCACACAGCAAAGCTGTCCATATAGCTCACCTCAGGCTCCGCCCCCCCAGTCATTCGACCGACGGTTAGGAGAAAAAGGAGAACCATAGGGTGCAGTGGTGACTGCAGTTATTAAAAATTTAATTTGAACCTGACTTAAATGTCAGGGCGGGCCGTGGACTGAATACACCGTAAGAGAAAGTAATTTATCAGGTAAGCATAAATTCTGTTTTCTCTTACTTGGTGTATTCAGTCCACGGATTCATCCTTACTTGTGGGATACCAATACCAAAGCAATAGGACACGGATGAAGGGAGGAAACAAGTCAGGTAACCTAAACAGAAGGCACCACTGCTTGCAAAACCTTTCTCCCAAAAATAGCCTCCGAAGAAGCGAAAGTATCGAATTTGTAAAATATGGCAAATGTATGCAGTGAAGACCAAGTCGCTGCCGTACAAATCTGTTCAACAGAAGCCTCATTCTTGAAAGCCCATGTGGGAGCCACAGCTCTAGTGGAATGAGCTGTGATTCGTTCAGGAGGCTGCAGTCCCGCAGTCTCATAAGCCAAACGGATGATGCTTTTCAGCCAAAAGGAAAGAGAGGTAGCAGTCGCTTTCTGACCTCTCCTCTTACCAGAATAGACAACAAACAAGGATGATGTTTGTCTGAAATCTTTAGTTGCTTTTAAATATAATTTTAAAGCACGAACCACGACAAGATTGTGTAAAAGTCGTTCCTTCTTAGAAACTGGATTAGGACACAGAGAAGGAACAATGATTTCCTGGTTAATATTCTTATTAGAAACCACTTTTGGAAGGAAACCAGGTTTGGTGCGCCAAACAACCTTATCTGCATGGAACACCAGATAGGGTGAATTACACTGCAAAGCAGACAATTCAGAAACTCTTCGAGCAGAAGAAATGGCTACTAAAAACAAAACTTTCCAAGATAAAAACTTAATATCTATGGAATGCAAAGGTTCAAACGGAACCCCTTGAAGAACTGAAAGAACTAAATTTAGACTCCATGGAGGAGCCACAGGCTTGTAAACAGGCTTGATTCTGACTAGGGCCTGTGCAAACACCTGAACGTCTGGAACAGCAGCCAGACGCTTATGTAACAGGACAGAGCAGATATCTGTCCCTTTAAGGAACTAGCTGACAGACCCTTCTCCAATCCTTCTTGGAGAAAAGACAATATCCTTGGAATCCTAATCTTACTCCACGAGTAATCCTTGGATTTAACACCAACAAAGATATTTCCGCCATATCTTATGGTAAATTTTCCTGGTGACAGGCTTTCTGGCCTGTATCAGAGTGTCTATAACTGATTCAGAGAAACCACGCTTAGCTAGAATTAAGCGTTCAATCTCCAAGCAGTCAGTTGCAGAGAAACTAGATTTGGATGCTTGAAAGGACCTTGAATTAGAAGATCCTGCCTTGATGGCAGTTTCCATGGTGGGATCGATGACATGTCCACTAGGTCTGCATACCAAGTCCTGCGTGGCCACGCAGGCGCTATCAGAATTACTGAAGCCTTCTCCTGTTTGATTCTGGCTACTAGCCGAGGGAGAAGAGGAAACGGTGGAAAGACATAAGCTAGACTGAACGACCAAGGCGCTATTAATGCATCTATCAATGCCGCCTTGGGATCCCTGGATCTGGATCCATAAAGGGGTGTTCTGACGGGACGCCATCAGATCCAATTCTGGAATGCCCCATAGCTGAGTCAGCTGAGCAAAAACCTCCGGGTGGAGTTCCCACTCCCCCGGATGGAAAGTCTGACGACTCAGAAAATCTGCCTCCCAGTTGTCTACCCCTGGGATGTGAATTGCAGATAGATGGCAGGAGTGAGCCTCCGCCCATTTGATGATCTTGGATACTTCCTTCATCGCTAGGGAACTTTTTGTTCCTCCCTGATGATTGATGTACGCTACAGTCGTGATGTTGTCCGGCTGAAATCTGATGAATTTGGCCTCCGCTAGTTGAGGTCACACCTGGAGCGTATTGAATATCGCTCTCAACTCCAAAATGTTTAGCGGAAGAAGAGATTCTTCCTGAGACCATAGTCCCTGAGCCTTCAGGGAGTTCCAGACCGCACCCCAGCCTAACAGACTGGCATCGGTCGTGACAATGATCCACTCCTGTCTGCGGAGACTCATTCCCTGAGACAGGTGATCTTGATACAACCACCAGAGAAGAGAGTCTCTGGTTTACTGGTCCATTTGTACTTGAGGAGACAAATCTGCGTAATCTCCATTCCACTGTTTGTGCATGCACAGCTGCAGTGGTCTTAGATGAATTCGGGCAAAAGGGACTATGTCCATTGCCGCAACCATTAAACTAATTACTTCCATGCACTGAGCCACGGAAGGCCGAGGAATGGAATGAAGAACTCGGCAAGTATTCAGCAGTTTTGACTTCCTGACCTCTGTCAGAAAGATTTTCATTTCTACCGAGACTATTAGTGTTCCCAGGAAAGGAACCCTTGTGAGCGGGGACAGAGAACTCTTTTCTACGTTCAACTTCCACCTGTGAGACCTTAGAAAAGCCAGAACGATGTCCGTATGAGCCTTGGCTCTATGAAAGGACGACGCCTGTATTAATATGTCGTCTAGTTAAGGTGCTACTGCAATGCCCCGCGGTCTTAGTACCGCTAGAAGGGACCCTAGCACCTTTGTGAAAATTCTGGGAGTGGTGGCCAACTCGAAAGGAAGGGCGACGAACTGGTAATGTTTAGAATTTTTAGATCCAGGATTGGCCTGAAAGTTCCCTCCTTTTTGGGAACTACAAACAGGTTTGAGTAAAAGCCCAGTCCTTGTTCTACAATTGGAACTGGGTGTATCACTCCCATCTTTAGCAGATCTTCTACACAGCGTAAGAACGCCTGTTTCCTTATTTGGTCTGAAGACAAATGAGAAATGTGGAACCTTCCCCTTGGGGGAGAATCCTTGAATTCTAGAAGGTACCCCTGAGCAACTATTTCTAATGCCCAGGGATCTGGAACATCTCTTGCCCAAGCCTGAGCGAAGAGAGAAAGTCTGCCCCCTACTCGATCCGATCCCGGATCGGGGGCTACCCCCTCATGCTGTCTTGGTAGCAGGAGCAGGCTTCTTGGCCTGTTTACCCTTATTCCAGCCCTGCAGGGATTTCCAAGTTGCTTTGGGCTGGGAAGCGTCATCTTGCTTTGCGGCAGCAGAGGTTGTGGCATGTCCGCTCCTGAAGTTGCGAAAGGAGCTAAAATTAGCCTTATTTTTGGCCTTAAACGACCTATCTTGTGGCAGGGCATGGCGCTTGCCCCCAGTGATATCTGAAATAATTTCTTTCAGCTCTGGGCCAAATAGGGTTTTCCCCTTGAAGGGAATATTTAACAGTTTCGTTTTGGACAACACATCAGCCGACCACGATTTGCGCCAAAGCGCTCTTCTCGCCATGATGGCAAAACCTGAGTTTTTCGCCGATAGCTTAGCTAAATGGAGAGCGGCATCAGTGATAAAAGAATTAGCCAGCTTTAGAGCATGAATTCTATCCATGACCTCATCATATGAAGTCTCCCTCTGGAGCGACTCCTCCAGGGCCTCGAACCAAAAAGCCGCTGTAGTAGTTACTGGAATAATGCAGGCAATTGGTTGAAGAAGAAAAACTTTGCTGAACAAAAATTTTCTTCAGCAAACCTTCCAATTTTTTATTCATAGGATCTTTGAAAGCACAACTGTCCTCTATTGGTATAGTTGTACGCTTAGCAAGTGTTGAAACAGCCCCTCTACCTTGGGGACCGTCTGCCACGCGTCCCCGCCTGGGGTCATTTATGGGGAACATTTTCTTAAAGATAGGTGGGGGAACAAAGGGTACACCTGGTCTCTCCCACTCCTTAGGCACAATATCCGCCACCCTCTTTGGGATCGGAAATGCCTCAGTGTATACAGGGACCTCTAAAAACCTGTCCATTTTACACAATTTTTCAGGGACCACCATGGGGTCACAATCATCCAGCGTAGATAAAACCTCCTTGAGCAGGACGCGGAGGTGTTTCAGCTTAAATTTAAACGCTAAGGAATCTGACTCTGCCTGCTGAGAAACTTTTCCTGTGTCAGAAATTTCTCCCTCAGACAGACCGTCCCTCACTGCTACTTCTGAGTTTTGTGAGGGTACTACAGATAAATTATCTAAAGCTTCAGATTGCTCATCCTCTGTATTTAAAACTGAGCTATCGCGCTTTTTTGGAAAAACCGGCAGTTTGGATAAAAATTCTGCAAGTCAATTATCCATTACTGCTGCTAATTGTTGAAAAGTAATAGGGGCCAATGCGCTAGGGGTACTAGGCAACGCTTGCGCGGGCGTAACTGGTGTCGACACATGGGGAGAGGAAGGAGGACTATCCTCATTACCTTCCATCAAAGAATCATCTTGGGCTACATTTTTAAGTGTCAATGCATGGTCATTAAAATGTTTAAATACCTTAGCACACTTTAAACACAAATGCAATGGGGGTACCGCCATGGCTTTTAAACACATAGAACAAGGTCTATCAGTAGGCTCAGACATGTTAGACACAATTAGATAGCACCTAAATACAGAAAAATACACTTTTTGAAACAACGTTACTGTGCCTTTAAATAATAAACTGCACACACTTTTTTACCAAATCTCAAAAAAAACATCCGATCTTTATGAAATTTACACCATATGATCCCAATGCTTTGAAAAGATTGCACACCAATTTTCGAGTCAATTAACCCCTTATTGCCCAAACCGGAGCAAATTGAAGCTGGCCACCAGTTTAACACACTACCCTCCTTGGGGATTAGTTTTGGAACAAAAATAAACCTCCCTGTAGTCCTCCTGCAATCTCTGGACTCTACATGAAGCTATCTTGTAAAATAACTGCGCAACTGAGGCGCGAAAATTAGGCCCTCTCCCTCTTCACTCAGGAGTTGTGAGGCCTTCCTAAGCCAAATTAGGTGTCTAAAATTATGCCAGGCGTATAAAACCCCTAAAAAGTGTTCCAAACATGATAAACACTTGTGCAAACATCAGATTATATTAAAAAATAATCGATTTTACCCATAACAGTGTCCACCAGTGATTTAAGCCCTATAAAATAAGCCATCCTTCTATACTGAGTCTCAGAAAATGGCTTACCTTCCCTTCCCACATGGGGATTTCTATCAGTCTTCTAGCATTACTTGGTCTTGTTAGAAAAATGACTGATCATACCTGAAGCAGTTAAGCCTGCAAACTGTTCCCCCCAACTGAAGTTCTCTGGTTTCAACAGTCCTGCGTGGGAACAGCAATGGATTTTAGTTACTGGTGCTAAAATCATATTCCTCTCGGCAGAAATCTTCATCATTTTCTGCTGCAGAGTAAATAGTACAAGCCGGCACTATTTTAAAATAACAAACTCTTGATAGAAGAATAAAAACCTACAACTAAACACCACATACTCTTTACCACCCCCGTGGAAATGCTACTAGTTAGAGCGGCAAAGAGAATGACTGGGGGGGGGCGGAGCCTGAGGGGAGCTATATGGACAGCTTTGCTGTGTGCTCTCTTTGCCACTTCCTGTAGGGATTGAGAATGTCCCACAAGTAAGGATGAATCCGTGGACTGAATACACCAAGTAAGAGAAACAAGTTTTAAATGCCAAAAATAAAAAACATAAAACATCGTTTTTAGCATTGTCTCCCATGTCACATAATGCCCAAATATCAACTAATGATAAATATAATATAGGGACTCCAGTAACACCCCTCTTATTAAAATAGGGAAACAATGCCAGCCAGTTCTGATACACCAAGTCTCCTCATAAAAAAGGCTACACATACTTTAATGCTGCTTGTAGCATGAAACCGGTCTCCACACTGAAGATGTCTCATGGTTACCTTCAGAAGTCTTGTGGGAACCAGCGTGGATCTTAGTTACAAATGCTAAGATTATCAAACCTCAGGGCAGAAATCTTCTTCCATATCCCCCTGAGGAAAATAGTATGCACCGGTACCATTTAAAATAAAAAACTTGATTGAAGAAACTAAAACTAACACCTCACTTTACCATGTCTTCCTAGTATAACACAGGCAAAGAGAATGACTGAGGGTGGAGGGGAAGGGGAGGAGCTATATATATACAGCTCTGCTGTGGTGCTCTTTGCCACTTCCTGTTAGCAGGAGGTTAATATCCCACAAGTAAGGATGAAATCCGTGGACTCGTCATATCTTTGTAAAAGAAAAGACCCCCGTTAGGAAAATCATTGCATTCAATAGGTGATACTCTCCACGTACCTCTGACATTCGCTGTACTCAGAGGAATCGGGCTTCAAAATGCTGAGAAGCGCATGTCAACGTAGAAATCTTAGCACAAACTTACTTCACCACCTCCATAGGTGGCAAAGTTTGTAAAACTGAATTGTGGGTGTGGTGAGTATTTATAGGCATTTTGAGGTTTGGGAGACTTTGCCCCTCCTGGTAGGATTGTATATCCCATATGTCACTAGCTCATGGACTCTTGCCAATTACATGAAAGAAAGGAATAAGAGCAGTACGGTCATATCTGGAACAAGACATGTACATGCCCGCTCAACAAGTAGATTTAATTATCTAATTGATAAACTTTATTTTAAAGCACAATTATTTCCTTTATCAAAGCAGATACTATCTTCAGATCAAGGGAACGGCCATGGGCACCAGGTTTGCAAACCTGTTCATGGGATGCTTTGAACAAACGTATATTTATGACTCCCAGTACGCAGCGAACCTGGTGTTTTATGGCCGTTACATTGATGATCTATTTATTTTTAAAGGAACTGAAGACAATATTCATAACTTTATGGATCATCTGAACAATAACACTTATGGGATCTCTTTCACTCATAACATCAAGAGAGATGAAATTGAATTTCTTGATCTAGTTTTGGGGAGTACTGCCGATAGAAAAGTCTCTTCCAAAACTTTCTTTAAAACTGTTGATTGTAATAGTTTTCTCCATTTTGAGAGTAACCATTACAAGTGTTGGAAGCTGAATGTCCCTTATGGACAATTCAGACGAATTAGGAGAAATTGTTCCATAATAGAGGACTATGATACGCAAGCCCAGTTGATTGGGGACAGATTTCTAGAGAAGGGCTATCCACAAGATTTAATTAATCGCGAAATAAATAGAGTTAGAAATGAGGATAGATCATTATTTTACCAAGAAACACAGAAATCAAGAAACATTCAAAGAACAAAATCCTCCTTTATTTATTACAAGATACAATTCGAATCATCTTGCGATAAATAAGATCCTTATTAAACATTGGCCTATTTTGACTAATGACCCCACTCTTAAGAAAATAAGTACTAAACCTAGTGGTCTACAGAAGAGCACCTACCTTAAAAACTGCCTCAGCTCCTAGCAAGATTGTTAGGGATAAATATTCCGCTAACAACATTTCACCTACTAATCCTATGGGCACTATTAATCTTAGAAACAAAATATCCAAGTGCTGTAGAAAACGCTGCGGGATGTGTAGTTTTATATCTCATAGGGCCTCTACCTTTACATCACACAAGGAAACTTTCAATATCAAAGGATTTATGATATGTGAAACATCATTTGTCATATACCTCTTAAATTGTAAATGTGGGGTCCAATATGTTGGCCGCACCTGTAGGAAGATCAAAAAAAGATGGGGTGAACATTCTTATAATATAAAAAAGAACTCCAAATCTCACAGTGTATCCAGACACTGCTTGATCCATCACAAGAAGCAAAAAAATCCAATGAAAATCACACCCATAGGAGTAATATCCAGATCCTGTAGTGATGCTTTTATGACTCTCAGGAAAAGAGTCATATTGGATCAAAAAACTAAAAACACTTCAGCCAGATGGGCTGAATGAAAATTTGGATATGGCAGCTTTTTTATCACTCTTTTTAGTTAGAGAGCCTGTATGTGGCAGGCTCTGATCTATATCTCATTGTATCCCTCTGTTTCCTGTTTACTAGTAGGATATAGGGACCAACCGAATGGTCACACTATATTTTTTTTTATTATCTATATTGTAGATATACCAATAAGACTGAAAATTCTGTAGATAATCTAATATTTTAATTGATCACTGTAGTGTCTTACTCACAATTTATTTAGCATCATATACATCCTCATTTATAGAGGACACCTATAGTTTCACATCACACTAAGTTCATCAAGTTTCACTTCACATCTAATTTACATTATAGTTTATTAAATTTCTATATATACAGTATGTTATATAACACAATCAATGGACGACATGTTCATACACATTATTATATATTGAATACTTAAAGGTCTACGTAGAATCATCTTCACATTATAAACCTTTTATTACACCTGATTATGTCAATACATAATATATCACTATCCATCTCAATATGATATGTCTCCTCTTTGGCATACACATCTTTCACTTCACAGTTTTCAACACTATTAGGCTCTTTTGTATGTCACACACCTTGTATTTCATAGTCTTATTACTCTAAACATGTACATACAATATTCATTCCATTACTCTGTTCAGTTACTATTGACTCAATGATTAGAAAAGATCCATTACTTTAATACATTGGCCATGCAGCTCCCAGATTTGTAATACATATCATATTTGTAATGGTTATTACTATAAATAATTTTTCACATATATATATATACACCCCTTGTTAGGAGTATTATGTTGCACTTGTATCACTTCACAAATCACTTTGCTCGGATATGTTCATTCATATATTTCACCTTAATGATTTACATTAGTATCTGTGTCAGGTATTATCTGCAGCTAGTACCACAATTAAGATTTTTAGTGTGATACCTAACACATCTAGCATATGTATTATACGCATTGTATGCCCTGCTTTCTATTATATAAAACTTATTGTTTTTTTGCCATTGGTTTTATCTATCACGATCAGTTTCATATTACACATTTACATTTGGCCTCTGATGTTAGACTTTAAATCCTCTTATCCTATCACATACTATCGAAAAACAATACGGCAATGGCTCCTCTCCATCTATGGGTGTCCTTATTGCAGATTGGAGCTTGACACGCACACCCCCAAGCACTTTGAGCCACGTAAGAGGGAGGTTCACAGTGACGTTGCAGTCTGTAAACACGTTGGTGCCAAATATATAATATCTCGGCGCTATTACTAACAACGTCATTATAGATCGTTGATCACATCAAATGTACAGAGATCACTATTTGGAGTCCAAATTCCCCCACCTTCTAATGATAGGTAGCCGATTAAGAATGTGATCACATGAGGAATCGTTTCCCTAAGGTAATAGAGTCCATTTTATTTCAAACACATAAACGGCAGTAGGAGTCGTAGGGCTATTTTAAGTGTTTAATAATGGATAAGGCACCTAGCATGAATTTAAAAGGAAATGTTACCTATTTCTGCACTTAGCCGGAAAACAATTAGGGGGTGTTAAACAATATAATATATGTACTTTCCAATCACATATAATGTATGAAACATATACAAACATTTTAATTGATTTGCTGGTTTGATTTCTTTTTTTGAATATCTTTATTAGACTTAGCCAAACATGATAAAGAAAATACTCAGTGTCTCGCAGGACAATCATATGTTTGAAATAAATGAAACAGCAAACCAAACCTTACACAACATCAATTTCCTGTCTAGTTTGCCCTTATCAATTTGTCTAATAAGCACTGTAATATAATGACTAATTTTCATCATATATACATATAACAGAACCTGGGAAAAACAACAGAAAAAAAGGGAAAACAGAAAAAAAAAGAAGACAAAAAATAAAAAGGAGAAAAACAACCCCCCCCCCCCCCTCACAGTATCTGAGGAGATCAGGACACCATCCTTGCTATCAAGTCTTTACCTAGATTAGTCAATATCTCCTCTATTTCTTATCCATGTCTCTGGAAATACCTGATGTAGAATAAATTCAGCAAAACTCACAGAGGCTACAAAAGGCAATAAAATCGGTCTCTGCAGACAAGATGGATATGACTTAATAATTGGTGCCCAGCCTACCAAGAACTTTTTAATTCTTTTTTCAGATAGTTGCTGGAGATGAAAAGATTCAAAAATAATCTGGGCTTGAATATCTCTCAAAACTAGTGACAAGCTAGGGGGGCCCTTCAATATCCATTTTTTAAAGATGATATATCTCACTATTAATATAATAGTATTTAGAATCAGAGTTCTACACAGCCTCTCGGATTAGGGAATAGTAACACTATATTTTCCAGAGAAAAGGAGATAAAAATCAGACCAGCACTATGAAAGTACTATGTCGATTTTTATTGTGATTTTATTTGATGCGATTTGTTTATCATATATATTGTGATCTGCCCATCTGAGATAAGCTGTTTAGGTTTATTTATGGCTGCTATGCCAACCAAGTATCAGCTAATCACATGCACTTTGTATATCACCTGTTAGGCTCATGTATACTGCTGTTACCATACTAATCAATTGTGAATACATGCAAATGTGAGCTTTTAATTGTCTGACCTATCAGATTTTTGTTCATGTTCATTTTTTGTTATATAGCAAGTGTGTATTTTAATATTGCATATTAAAGCCTGATGAAACAGCCCTCAGGAGGCTGAGAAACGTGTCACATTTTAAATAAAGTATCTTTTTATTATACACTTGCTGTTGTGGTGTATGTCACTGTATATACATTGCTGAGAATTTGGAAACAAGATTTGGAGTTGCTGCTATATGCTCTGGTGTCATCAGTCAGCTGGGCGGCTGTGAAGTTCCAGTGCGCTGGTACTGCATCTGGAGGTGCTTTCTATCTTGTAAGTGCAATTGTATAGCTATTTATTTCTCTTGCTCCTACGGTACTGGGCTATGTTTGTCTGCCTTTCTTGTCTCATTAGGCACTAGACAAACAGGCTCTCCTAAGGACCATTGTTTGGATTTCTCCTGGGGATTATCAGTGAGCTGGACCACTGCAAAGTTGCAGTCTGCCCCACTAGCACCGTTTGTGAGTATACATTGTTACCTGCATCTGTCCACTTTCTTTTTTGGTGGTACTAGGCCATGGTGGCGCCTCTGTTTCTTTTTCTCTACAGATAACGTTTTTTCAGGATGACCGTCCTTTGACAGAGAGCTGCCCCTACGATCTGGATTATCTCCACACTTGAGTTTACTTTGGACTTATTTTATTAATGTGTTTTGTGTCTAATGTTTTTTGTTCTGGCTATCTACTATTAATGTATGCTGGCTTATTGACACTGTAGTTACTAGGAGACGCCCCCTAAGGGTTTGGTTTACGGTGTGTACACCATTCTCTACATTGTTGGTTTCTAAGCAAAATAACTGTTTCTAAAACAAAAGTAATATTGATATAGCTGTAAATTAGAAAGTTGTGTAAAATTACATGCTCTATCTGAATCTTGAATTTTTTGGGGGGGTTTCATATCCCTTTAAATATAACTGATCAATTAAATTGTATTTGTAGTCAGCCACTGACATAATCCACTATAAAAGGATTTACATTTGCAGGATGTTCTAAATTTAATAGTATGTCAAATGCTATCCTCCCTTGCCATCTACTGGAGAATTGTAAAAGCCATCAACTGTAAAAACTATAATTATAATTCTGATTATCCTAACTGTTAAAATATAATCTAAATTTTATTAATGACAGAATTATTCTGACATGGAACAATTGCACAAACTGGAGCTGTGAAAATAATATTTGGCGCCAAGTATGACACACAACAAACAGAAAAATATTTTTTGGCGCCAAAAAATGTCCGGAAACGACACACTCGCGTCATAGATGACGCAACATTGTGAAAGGACCCGGTGTCAACTAAGATGCCGGAAATGACGAATTTGCGTCAACGAACGTAACTCCGCGCCAAAAAAATCTTGCGCTAAGAATGACGCAATAAACTTTAGCATTTTGCTCCCTTGCGAGCCTAATTCTGCCCGCGATATAGAAAAAGACAGTCAATTGAAAAAAAGACTAAACCCCAGGTAAGAAATACATTTCTAAAAAATGCATTTCCCAGATATAAAACTGACAGTCTGCAAAAGGAAATATACTGAAACCTGAATCATGGCAAATATAAGTACAATACATATATTTTGAACTTTATAAAATACATAAAGTGCCAAACCATAGCTAACAGTGTCTTAAGTAATGAAAACATACTTACCTGAAGACACCCATCCACATATAGCAGATAGCCAAACCAGTACTGAAACAGTTATCAGTAGAGGTAATGGAATATGAGAGTATATCGTCGATCTGAATAGGGAGGTAGGAGATGAATCTCTACGACCGATAACAGAGAACCTACGAAAAAGACCCCAGTTAGGAAAATCATTGTATTCAATAGGTGATACTCTCCACGTCCCTCTGACATTCGCTGTACTCTGAGAGGAATCAGGCTTCAAAATGCTGAGAAGCGCATGTCAACGTAGAAATCTTAGCACAAACTTACTTCACCACCTCCATAGGAGACAAAGCTTGTAAAAACTGAAGTATGTGTGTGGTGAGGGGTGTATTTATAGGCATTTTGAGGTTTGGAAAACTTTGCCCCTCCTGGTAGGATTGTATATCCCATACGTCACTAGCTCATGGACTCTTTTTTTCTTTCATGTAAATGGCAAAACACAAAAAAAAAAAACACATTAAAAATACATATTTACATTTTTTCATATAAATGAATTGCAAGGGAGAGCAACATTTTCTGCTAGTCTGTTTCAATTAATGTAGACTAGCTCAATATATCAATGTGCAAAGAACCTGTGACTTGTGTTAACATTTTTTTCTTTCATGATTCAGATATAACATCCAATTTTAAGCAACTTTCAAATTTATTAATTTTCTTTGTTCTCTTGCTATCTTTATTTGAAAAGCAGGAATCTAAGCTTAGGAGCCAGCCCATGTTTGGTTCAGCAAATATGGGCTGGCTCCTAAGCTTAGATTCCCACTTTTGCAAATAAAGATAGCTAAAGAACAAAGAAAATTCGATAATAGGAGTAAATTAGAAAGTTGCTTAAAATTGCATTCTCTATCTAAATCATGAAAGAAAAAATAGAGATTCTCAAAATAATTGCATTTAACCAATTAATATGGCGTTTACTACTTAAGGTGCCCAAACAATTAAGATTACACTACAAAAAGTGAGAAGACAATGCAAAAGGAGTCTACTTTATGGGATGGTTTGGAATACAGTTTCTATAGGATTTAATCATGGCAGCGATTTGCCAAGCTCTTGGAGCACCCAGCAATTGTCCTTGATCTTGTCTCTCAAGCGAGTATATTCTTTAACCAGTTCCTCAAACTCAGAGCCTAGGAATTCATAAGACATGAGAATTTGTTTTGCTGTGGAAAGCTCATGCTTCTCAGTCTTCAATGCAGTTTCAAGGCTGTTTCTGCAAAACAAGAGAGGAGTTCAGAAACACAACCAACTCACTATGTCCTCCTGTACACATATCCTCTTGAGGGTTTAATTACTCACTTGATCTGCCTATGAACCTCAATCTTTTCTGGGGTATACATGTCGATGAGAACCTGAAGTTCCTCTGTTCTGTCAAGTGGAGAGACAATAAAAAAATATATATTTAATAAGTGGGAAATATATGCGATGTCAGACTTCTCAACCTTATGTAAATCATTGCCTGCTACCACCCTTTTAGTGTTTCTCACCTTAATTTTAGAAACAAAGCATTACTTTTGGCCTCCAGGTACTCTGCATTTGTATGGTCAATTTCAGACTGGGCTTGAAGACGTAACTCTGAGGCTGCTTTTCTAAGAATAGAGAGACAGCGTAAGAGCACCTAAAGGAGGGGGAAAAAAGGGATTGTGTAAAACTGAATTAATGCATTTTTATAGACAAAATTGTAAATTGATAGTTTATCATAATCAGGTCCAATTTTATACATATTTATTGATAGAACTAGTGTAGAAATATGTTTACATGCAGAAAATAAAAAAAAGTTGAACAACCAGTGCATGCTCCTTGTGTATAATAGTTAGCCACAGACAATAGGAACTAGTTACAGCACAGATATAAAACTGTGTTGTATTACCCATCACAGGCAGGATCTTGAACCACACTCCTTGTTTTGAGCAAAAACAGAATTTATGCTTACCTGATAAATTACTTTCTCTTGTGGTGTATCCAGTCCACGGATTCATCCTTTACTTGTGGGATATTCTCCTTCCTAACAGGAAGTGGCAAAGAGAGCACACAGCAGAGCTGTCCATATAGCTCCCCCTCTAGCTCCACCCCCCAGTCATTCGACCGAAGGTTAGGAGGAAAAAGGAGAAACCATAGGGTGCAGTGGTGACTGTAGTTTAAAAATCAAAATCACCTGTCTTAAAATGACAGGGCGGGCCGTGGACTGGATACACCACAAGAGAAAGTAATTTATCAGGTAAGCATAAATTCTGTTTTCTCTTGTAAGGTGTATCCAGTCCACGGATTCATCCTTTACTTGTGGGATACCAATACCAAAGCTTTAGGACATGGATGAAGGGAGAGAACAAGAGTGGTACCTTAAACAGAAGGCACCACTGCTTGTAAAACCTTTCTCCCAAAAAAAGCCTCCGAAAAAGCGAAAGTATCGAATTTGTAAAATTTGGAAAAAGTATGCAGCGAAGACCAAGTTGCTGCCTTACAAGTCTGTTCAACAGAAGCCACATTTTTAAAAGCCCATGTGGAAGCCACTGCTCTGGTAGAATGAGCAGTAATTGTTTCAGAAGGTTGCTGGCCAGCAGTCTCATAGGCCAAACGGATGATGCTTTTCAGCCAAAAGGAAAGAGGTAGCGGTCGCCTTTTGACCTCTCCTCTTACCAGAATAGATAACAAAGAAGTTGTTAGTCTGAAATCCTTAGTTGCTTGTAAATAGAACTTTAAAGCACGAACCAAATCAAGATTGTGTAACAGACGTTCCTTCTTTGACGAAGGATTAGGACACAGAGAAGGAACAACAATTTCCTGGTTAATATTCTTATTAGACACAACCTTAGGAAGAAAACCAGGTTTGGTACGCAAAACTACCTTATCTGCATGGAACACCAAGTAAGGTGAGTCACACTGTAAGGCAGATAGCTATCTCTTCTGCGCGAAGAGTTTCAGAGTTATCAAAAACAAAATTTTCCAAGATAAAAGCTTAATATCTATGGAATGTAAAGGTTCAAACAGAACCCCTTGCAGAACTGAAAAAACTAAATTCAGACTCCATGGCGGAGCCACAGGTCTATAAACAGGCTTGATTCTGACTAAAGCCTGAGTAAACGCTTGAACGTCTGGTACCTCCGCCAGACGATTGTGTAAAAGAACAGACAAAGCAGATCTGTCATTTTAAGGAACTAGCTGACAATCCTTTCTCCAATCCATCTTGGAGAAAAGACAATATCCTGGGAATCCTAATCTTACTCCATGAGTAGCCCTTGGATTCGCACCAACAAAGATATTTTCGCCAAATCTTATGGTAGATTTTCCTGGTGACAGGCTTTCTAGTCTGAATCAGGGTATCGATAACCGCCTCAGAGAAACCACGCTTAGATAGAATTAGGCGTTAAATCTCCAAGCAGTCAGACGCAGAGAAATTAGATTTGGATGTTTGAAAGGACCTTGAAGTAGAAGGTCCTGCCTCATTGGCAGAGTCCATGGTGGAACGGATGACATGTCCACTAGGTCTGCATACCAAGTCCTGTGTGGCCACGCAGGTGCTATTAGAATCACCGACGCCCTCTCCTGCTTGATTCTGGCAACCAGACGAGGAAGGAGAGGAAACGGTGGAAACACATAGGCCAGATTGAAGGACCAAGGCGCTGCTAGAGCATCTATCAACACCGCCTGGGGATCCCGGGACCTGTACCCGTAAAAAGGAAGTTTGGCATTCTGACGGGACGCCATCAGATCCAATTCTGGAGTGCCCCATAGTTGAGTCAGCTGGGCAAATACCTCCGGGTGGAGTTCCCACTCCCCCGGATGAAAAGTCTGACGACTTAGAAAATCCGCTTCCCAGTTGTCTACTCCTGGGATGTGAATTGCTGAGAGGTGACAAGAGTGATCCTCCACCCACCTGATTATTTTGGTTACTTCCATCATTGCTAGGGGACTCCTTGTTCCCCCTTGATGGTTGATGTAAGCTACAGTCGTGATGTTGTCCGACTGAAATCTGATGAATTTGGCCGCAGCTAGCTGAGGCCATGCCTGAAGAGCGTTGAATATCGCCCTCAGTTCCAGAATGTTTAATCGGGAGAAGAGCTTCTTCCTGAGACCATAAGCCCTGAGCTTTCAGGGAGTCCCAGACAGCACCCCAGCCCAACAGACTGGCGTCGGTCGTTACAATGATCCACTCTGGTCTGCGGAAACACATTCCCTGAGACAGGTGATCCTGAGACAACCACCAGAGAAGAGAATCTCTGGTCCCCTGGTCCAACTGTATTTGAGGAGACAAATCTGCATAATCCCCATTCCACTGTTTGAGCATGCATAGTTGCAGTGGTCTGTGGTGTATCCCGTGCAAAAGGGACTATTGTCCATTGCCGCTACCATTAGTCCGATTGTCTCCATGCACTGAGCTACAGACGGCCGAGGAATGGAATGAAGAGCTCGGCAAGTAGTTAAGAGTTTTAACTTTCTGACCTCCATCAGAAATATTTTCATTTCTACCGAGTCTATTAGTGTTCCTAGGAAGGGAACTCTTGTGAGGGGGGAGAGAGAACTCTTTTTTGATGTTCACCTTCCACCCGTGAGACCTCAGAAAGGCCACTACGATTTCCGTGTGGCTCTTTGGAAAGTAGACGCCTGAATTAAGATGTCTAGATAAGGCGCCACTGCTATGCCCCGCGGTCTTAGCACCGCCAGGAGGGACCCTAGCACCTTTGTGAAAATTCTGGGAGCAGTGGCCAACCCGAAAGGGAGAGCCACAAACTGAAAATGCTTGTCCAGAAAGGCAAACCTGAGAAACTGGTGATCTTTGTGTATAGGAATTTGTAGATACGCATCCTTCAGATCCACGGCAGTCATATATTGACCCTCCTGGATCATTGGTAAGATTGTCCGAATGGTCTCCATCTTGAATGATGGGACTCTGAGGAATTTGTTTAGAATTTTGAGATCCAGGATTGGTCTGAAAGTTCCCTCTTTTTTGGGAACCACAAACAGGTTTGAGTAAAACCCCAGCCCTTGTTCCACAATTGGAACTGGGTGGATCACTCCCATTGTATGTAGGTCTTCTACACAGCGTAAGAACGCCTCTTTCTTTGTCGTGTCTGTAGACAGACGAGAAATATGGAACCTTCCCCTTGGATGGGGAGTCCTTGAATTCTAGAAGATATCCCTGGGATACAATCTCTAAGGCCCAGGGATCGTGTACGTCTCTTGCCCAGGCCTGAGCGAAGAGAGAGAGAGTCTGCCCCCCACTAGATCCAGTCCCAGATCGGGGGCTACCCCTTCATGCTGTCTTGGAGGCAGCTGCAGGCTTCTTGGCCTGTTTACCCTTGTTCCAGCCCTGGTAAGGTTTCCAGGCTGCCCTGGGTTGTGAAGTGTTACCCTCTTGCTTTGCAGCAGGGGAGGATGAAGCGAGACCGCTCCTGAAATTTCGAAAGGAACGAAAATTATTTCGTTTGTTCTTTGTCTTAAAGGACTTGTCCTGAGGGAGAGCATGGCCTTTTCCCCCAGTGATTTCTGAGATAATCTCTTTCAATTCAGGCCCGAAAAGGGTCTTTCCTTTGAAAGGGATGTTCAGCAGTTTGGATTTTGACGACACATCGGCCGACCAGGACTTGAGCCATAGCGCCCTGCGCGCCAGAATGGCGAAACCTGAATTCTTTGCCGCTAACTTAGCTAGTTGGAAAGCGGCATCTGTGATAAAAGAATTAGCCAGCTTAAGAGCCTTAATTCTGCCCATAATATCCTCATATGAGGTCTCCGTCTGGAGCGCATCTTCCAGCGCCTCGAACCAGAAAGCAGCTGCAGTAGTTACAGGAACAAAGCACGCTATAGGTTGGAGAAGAAAACCTTGATGAACAAAAATTTTCTTAAGTAAACCCTCTAACTTTTTATCCATAGGGTCTTTAAAAGCACAACTGTCCTCAATTGGTATGGTTGTGCGTTTAGCAAGTGAAGAAACAGCCCCCTCCACCTTAGGGACCGTCTGCCACGAGTCCCGCGTGGTGTCAGATATGGGGAACATTTTCTTAAAAACAGGAGGGGGAACAAACGTAATACCTGGTCTATCCCACTCCCTAGTTACTATATCCGCAATACTCTTAGGGACCAGGAACACATCAGTGTAAACAGGAACTTCTAGGTACTTGTCCATTTTACACAATTTCTCTGGAACCACCAAAGGGTCACAGTCATCCAGAGTAACTAATACCTCCCTGAGCAATAAGCGGAGGTGTTCTAGTTTAAATTTAAAAGCTAACGTATCAGAGTCTGTCTGAGGAGAAACCTTTCCCGAATCGGAAATTTCTCCCTCAGACAGCACATCCCTCGCCCCCATTTCAGAGCGTTGTGAGTGTATATTGGATACGGCTACTAAAGCGTCGGAATGCTCATAATCTGTTCTTAAAACAGAGCTATCACGCTTTGCAGGTAACACGGGCAGCTTAGATAAAAATAATGAGAGGGTATTATCCATAACTGCCGCCAAATCTTGTAAGGTAAAAGAGTTAGACGCGCTAGAGGTGCTAGGCGTCCCTTGAGCGGGCGTAACTGGTTGTGACACTTGGGGAGAGGTCAACGGGCTAACCTCATTACCTTCTGTCTGAGAATCATCTTGGGCCACATTTTTAAGTGCAACAATATGGTCTTTAAAATGTATAGACTTATCAGTACACGTGGGACACATTTTGAGAGGGGGTTCCACCATGGCTTCTAAACACATTGAACAAGGATTTTCCTTGGTGACAGACATGTTTAACAGACTAGTAGTAAGACAAACAGGCTTAGAAATCACATTAATCAAGCAAAAACACACTTTGCAAAAAAACGTTACTGTGCCTTTAAGAAATAAAAAAGGCACACAATTTTCCAAAACAGTGAAAAATGCACCAAACTTTCTGAAATTTTCACAGTATGTACCTAAAGCATTGGTAAGATTGCACAACTAGCAAAAAAATCGATTAACCCCTTAATGCCCAAACCGGATCAATAGTAAGCTAACAGACCGGTTAAAACAAATTTAGCACCTTGCCACAGCTCAGCTGTGGCCCTACCTTCCCTTAGGAGTCAGATTTATGGGGAAAAAGCTTCTTATGGGTCCTCAAACTGTAGCAGGAGCCACCAGGTGAACACAGCCTGAAGATCTTGTCAATCTAACTGCGCATCTGAGGCGCAAAATTAGGCCCCTCCCACCTTACTCCGGTGCTGTGAGGCCTAAAGAAACACTCCTAAGTTATAATATTAGCCATGTGGGTAACAACCCCTGAAAGAAACCCAAAGGGACCTTCTAAGTGTCTCAAAAACGATCTTTATAAGTAAAAACCGTTTGCCATAAAAAAGTGTCAACTTCCATAAAATAGTGTCAACCAGCATAAATTAGCCCTGTTATGTAAGCTTGTAATTCCATACTTAGTCTCTGAATAAAGCTTACCCTTCCCTCATGGGGATCTTATCAGTCCTTTTCTAACATTATCACAGTCTTGTCTAGAAATAAATGACTGAACATACCTTATTGCAGCCTAACCTGCAAACCGTTCCCCCCAACTGAAGTTTTCTTGTACTCCTCAGTCCTGTGTGGGAACAGCAGTGGATTTTAGTTACAACATGCTAAAATCATCTTCCTCTCTGCAGAAATCTTCATCTCTTTTCTGCTGGAGAGTAAATAGTATACACTGGTACCATTTAAAATAACAAACTTTTGCTTGTAGAACAAAAACTACAAATCTAACACCACATTCACTTTACCCTTCCGAGAGAGACCCTATTGCTTAGAGCCGGCAAAGAGAATGACTGGGGGGTGGAGCTAGAGGGGGAGCTATATGGACAGCTCTGCTGTGTGCTCTCTTTGCCACTTCCTGTTAGGAAGGAGAATATCCCACAAGTAAAGGATGAATCCGTGGACTGGATACACCTTACAAGAGAAATATCTCTCTCTCTCGTTCTGAACTTATTTACTCTATTTTACGTTTTATTTTGATGTCTGGCCACACATAGAATGCATACATTTTTTATTTTTACTGAACTTGCCACCAGGTGGTACAGCCATACTGCATATTTCACAGATGGTGCAAAGTGTGTTCTTGTACTTCTGCTTTAGATAGGCATCAAGCTTTTAAAGCAAAGGCATGGGAGCATACTATGTATGACTTCTTATTGGCTGTACCACCCAGTCCCCAGCTCAGTTATAAAAATAATCCTGGGTATGGGCAGCCAGCGTGGTAAGTAAATAAGCACCAATGGAAGGACTATTCCTTTCCATAGTAATTACACACTGTGTGCATTATTATAGTTTAATTTTAAGGAGATAGATATGGAGGTACAAATCCCCAAATCCAGAAATTTAACCCCTTAATGACAACAGTACTTTTCCACTTTCTGTCCGTTTGTGACAAAGGCTATTTTTACATTTTTGCGGTGTTTGTGTTTAGCTGTAATTTTCCTCTTACTCATTTACTGTACCCACACATATTATATACAGTTTTTCTCGCCATTAAATGGACTTTCTAAAGATAGCTTTATTTTCATATCATATAATTTACTATAAAACAAATTATAAAATATGAGGAAAAAATGGAAAAAACACTTTTTTTTAACTTTTAGCCCCAAAATCTGTTACACATCTGCAACCACCAAAAAACACCCATGCTAAATAGTTTCTAAATTTTGTCCTGAGTTTAGAAATACCCAATGTTTACATGTTCTTTGTTTTTTTGCAAGTTATAGGGCCATAAATACAAGTAACACTTTGCTATTTCCAAACCACTTTTTTTCAAAATGAGCGCTAGTTACATCGGGACACATATCTTTCAGGAATCCCTGAATATCCATTGACATGTATATATTTTTTTTTAAAAGACATCCCAAAGTATTGATCTTGGCCCATTTTGGTATATTTCATGCCACCATTTCACCGCCAAATGTGATCAAATACAAAAAAATCGTTCACTTTTTCACAAACTTTCGGTTTCTCACTAAAATTGTTTACAAACAGCTTGTGCAATTATGGCATAAATGGTTGTAAATGCTTCTCTGGCATCCCCTTTGTTCAGAAATAGCAGACATATATGGCTTTGGCGTTGCTTTTTGGCAATTAGAAGGCTGCTAAATGCCACTGCGCACATACGTGTATTATGCCCAGCAGTGAAGGGGTTAATTAGGGAGCATGTAGGGAGCTTTTTGGGGTAATTTTAGCTTTAGTGTAGTGTAGTAAACAACCCAAAGTATTGATCTAGGCACATTTTGGTATATTTCATGCCACCATTTCACCGCCAAATACGTTAAAATAAAAAAAAATAAAAACTTTACATTTTTCACAATTTTTGGTTTCTTACTGAAATTTTTTACAAACAGCTTGTGCAATTATGGCACAAATGGTTGTAAATGCTTCTCTGGGATCCCCTTTGTTCAGAAATAGCAGACATATATGGCTTTGGCGTTGCTTTTTGGTAATTAGAAGGCCACTAAATTCCGCTGCACATCACACATGTATTATGGCTATCAGTAAAGGGGTTAATTAGGGAGCTTGCAGGGTTAATTCTAGCTTTAGTGTAGAGATCAGCCTCCCACCTGAAACATCAGACCCCCTGATCCCTCCTAAACAGCTCTCTTCCCTCCCCCACCCCACAATTGTTCCCGCCATCTTAAGTACTGGCAGAAAGTCTGCCAGTACTAAAATAAAAGGTATATTTGTTTTGTTTTATAGCATATTTACATATGCTGCTGTATAGAATCCCCCCTTAGCCCCCAACCTCACGGATCCCCCATCAAACAGTTCTCTAACCCTCCCCCTCTAACTTAATGGGCGCCATCTTGGGTACTGGCAGCTGTCTGCCAGTACCCAGTTTATTAAAAAAAAAAAACATGCTTTTATTATTTTTTGGCCTTTGTTGCCATTTTCTGTAGTGTAGCTTCCCCCCTCCCAGAACCCTTCGATTGTTTATTACATTAAAATCCCCCCTTTTCTCCCAATTTTGAATTACATTTTTCTATAGTGTAGCAGTTCCCACCCGCTCCCGCCCCGTGCACGCGCCAGCCCGCCGCCCCCATGCGCGCCCCCGGACACTGCCGCCTCTGATCCGGCCTCCGATCCCGCCCCCCTCCACATCAGACCCTTGGCAGGCCGCCCACCCGCCTCCCTGGCTTGCTCCCACCCACCAACGATGCTCCGGTGCAGAGAGGGCCACAGAGTGGGTCTCGCTGCATTGGAGGCTTGTAAAGGGGTATTGCAGGATGCCTCCATATCGAGGCATCACTGCAATACCCTCAGAGCTGCTGGAAGCGATCGCAATCGCTTCCAGCACTCTGTTAGACAACTGACGTACCAGGTACGTCTATTGTCATTAACTGCTTGTTAATGCATGACGTACCTGGTACGTCAGTTGTCATTAATGGGTTAAAAAATAAAATAAATCTTATTCTGAAATACAAACTGTTTAAATTATTATTTTTAAATAAATAAAATTATCAAAACACTTTTTCCCGCCTGTCACAATCCTCTCCGCCCGTGTCTTTGGTTTGATTTTAAGTTCTAAATTGCAAATTATAGTCTATATTTATTTAAAACAAGGGTATTACTATGTATACAAGCTTATTAAAAAAAACATAATTTATTCTTACCTGATAAATTTATTTATTTCTTGACACGGTGAGTCCACGGATCATCTTAATTACCGTTAGGAATATCACTCCTGACCAGCAGGAGGCGGCAAAGAGCACCACAGCAAAAGCTGTTAAATACCACTCCCCCTACACACAATCCCCAGTCATTCGACCAAAGGGAAAGAAGAAAGGAAGTAATCTAAGGTGCAGAGGTGTCTGAAGTTTATAGAAAAGCAAACTGTCTGAAAAACAGGGCGGGCTGTGGACTCACTGTGTCAAGAAATAAATAAAATCAGTTAAGAATAAATTATGTTTTTTTTCTAATGACACAGTGAGTCCACGGATTATCTTAATTACTGTTGGGAGCCAATACCCAAGCTAGAGGACACGGATGATAAGGGAGGGACAAGACAGTTAACCTAAACAGAAGGCACCACTGCTTGAAGAACCTTTCTCCCAAAGAAGCCTGTGCTGAAGCAAAAGGTCATCTTTGCATACTTTTTCTAAATTTTACAAATTTGAAACAAGTCGTAGCCTTGCAAAGCTGATCTACAGAAGCTCCATTTTTGAAAGCCCAAGAAGATGAAACAGCCCTCGTGGAATGAGCCGTGATTCTCTCAGGAGGCTGCTGACCAGCAGTCTCATATGCCAAGCGAATAACACTCCTCAACCAACAAGAAAGAAGAAGTAGCAGTAGCTTTCTTACCCTTACGCTTCCCAGAAAAGACAACAAATAAAGAAGACGACTGGTGAAAATCCTTAGTCGCCTGCAAATAATATTTCAATGCACAAACCACATCAAGGTTGAGGATTATGAGGACGAGGATTAGGACACAAAGAAGGAACAATCATCTTGATTAATATTCTTATCAGAAACAACCTTGGGAAGAAACTACCTTATCAGAGTGAAAAATAAGAAAAGGCGATTCATACTGTAAGGCTGAAAGCTCCGAAACTCTTTGAGCCGAAGAAATAGCCACCAGAAACAAAACCTTCCTAGATAACATCTTAATATCCAAAGAATGCATAGGTTCAAACAGCCTGTTGAAGGACTCTAAGAACCAAATTAAGACTCCAAGGTGGAGTAGTAGACAAACACAGGCCGAATTCTAACAAAAGCCTGACAAAAAGAATGAACATCTGGCACATCCGCCAGGCGCTTGTGCAATAAAATAGATAAATCAGAAATTTGACCCTTCAGGGTACTAGCAGATAAACCTTTCTCCAAACTCTCCTGGGGAAAAGACAAAATCCTAGGAATACTAACTCTACCCCACGAGTAGCCTTTGGATTCACACCAATACAAACATTTACACCTGAATCATAGTCTCAATGACTGACTCAGAAAAACTACGCTTAGAAAGAATCAAGCGTTCAATCTCCAAACAGTCAGCTTCAGAGAAACGAGATTTGGTCGAAGACACCAAGGTGGAAGGGAAGACATCTCCACCAGATCTGCAAACCAGATTCTGTAAGGCCACGCCCAAGCAATGATAATCACTGATGCCCTCTCTTGTTTGACCTGAGCAATGACCCGAGGAAGAAGAGCAAACGGAGGGAACACATATGCCAGACTGGAAGTCTAAGAAATTGCCAGAGCATCTATCAGAACAGCCTGAGGATCCTTTGATCTCGACCCGTACCTCGGGAGCTTGGCATTCTGACAAGATGCCATGAGATCCAACTCCGGCTGCCCCCAACTGAGAATCAAGCTGGAAAATACCTCTGGATGAAGTTCCCATTCCCCCGGATGAAAAGTCTGTCTGCTCAGAAAATCTACTTCCCAATTGTCCACCCCTGGAATATGGATAGCAGACAGACAACAGTTGTGAATAATCTTGGCTACCTCTGTCATGGCCAAGGAACTCAGAGTTCCTCCCTGATGATTGATGTAATCCACTGACGTTATGTTGTCCGACTGAAACTTGATAAACTGGGTTGAAGCTAGCTGAGGCCAGACTAGAAGAGCATTGAAAATTGCTCTGTTCCAAAATATTTATTGGAAGAACCGACTCCTCCCGAGTCCATAGACCCTGAGCCCTTAATGAACCCCAGACAGCACCTCAGCCCAGAAAACTGGCATACATGGTTACAATCACCCAGGCAGGTCTGCGAATGCAAGTTCCCTGAGAAAGAAGATCCTGAGACAACCACCATGGAAGAGAATCTCTGAACATCTGATCTAGAACAATCTTTGGAGATAGATCCGCATAATCCCCGTTCCACTGCTTGAGCAAGCATAATTGCAGAGGTCTGAGATGGAACCGAGCAAACGGAATGATGTCCATGACTGAAACCATCAGACCAATAACCTCCACGCACTGAGCCACTGACGGCTGAGGAAGGGACTGAAGAGCAAAAAACGTATTGAAAATCTTTGACTTTCTTGCTTCTGTCAGAAAAATTCTCATTTCTAGAGAATCTATAATGGTCCCCAAAAATACCACTCTTGTAGCCGAAATTAAGGAACTTTCTCCTAAATTCACCTTCCAACCATGGGAGCACAGAAAAGACATCAACAACTCTGTGTGGGAGTTTGCTAGTTGAAAAGATTGCGCCTGAACTAGAATGTCGTCCAGATAAGGAGCCACTGCAACACTCTTCAATTAAAGCACCGCCCAGGACCTTTGAAAAAATTCTGGAAGCTATTGCCAGACCAAAAGGAAGAGATACAAACTGAAAATGTTTGCCTAGAAATGCAAATCTTAAGAACCTGTGATGATCCCTGTGAATGGAAATATGCAGATACGCATCCTTTAGATCCACTGTGGTCATGAACTGACCTTCCTGAACCAAAGGAAGAATGGGACGAATAGATTCCATCTTGAAAGACGGAACACTGAGAAACTTGTTTACACTCTTGAGATCTAAAATAAGTCTGAAAGTTCCCACCTTTTTGGGAACGACAAAGAGATTAGAATAAAAACCCAGACCCTGTTCCTGAACTGGAACTATCACTCCCATGTCGTAAAGATTCTGAACACAACGTAAGAATGCCTCTCCTTTTATCTGGTTTACAGATGAACAGATAACCTGGAGAGAAGAAACCTTCCCCCCACAAGATTCATTCCCAGATCGGGGGCAGACCCTTCATGCTGATTTTGAGTCAGCAACAGGCTTCCTGGACTGCTTCCTCTTATTCCAAGACTGATTTTTTTTTTTTTTTTTTTAAAGATTTTTATTGAGACAATCAAACATAAAAAAGAAGAAACAGGTGCAAGCCATTACTACAGTACAATCTTACATCATCATGGATACATAGTTAAAATTGGTATATATATTCTAGAAAGTTAGGTGTACATCATTTAACATTTGACATATTTATAGATGAATTTATGCATCCATTAGTTATAATAAAGTAAGGTTACTTGCTTATAGGTATCTTGTCTCCATTTTACATTATTAACAGAAATAATAAATGAGTTTATAAAATGAAATATACAGCTCTCAGGAAATTTGGACTGAGTAGTCCATTCTCAGAGATATGGTGAGGTTATTAGACATCTATATAAATTAACTTAATTTAAACTTAGAGAAGTTAGAAAGGGGGTCCATGTATACAAGATATATATATATATATATATATATATATCTCCAGAGGCAGTGGAAAGGGAGGGGAGAAAAGGTGAGATTCCGTGATAACCAGGGCTCTTCAGTATGTTAATTTAATCTGGAAAAAGAGTGAGCCACGGGTGCCATATTTTAATGTGTTGGTCTATCTTATCTAGTACTCTAAAGGAGTATTGTTCCATCAACCTAATATGTCTGGTTATGGATAATGTTTGTGTGAATGACGGTGGAATTTTATTTATCCACGCTCTGGCTTTAGCAAGCTTGGTAGCCATAAAGAGATAGATCGTGAGTGCGTCTGTGTGGTTATCTAGAGTAGGGATTGGCATGTGCAAAAGGGTAATCTCCGGTAGGTAGGGAGGGTTAATATTAAGGTAGCCAAGGGTGTCATAATTTCTTCCAGAGAGGTTGAATTTTTGGGCAGGACCACCAGACATGGATATGCATGCCTGGTTGTCCACAGAGTCTCCAACAAAGAGGGGATTATGAATTGTAGGTTTTATGTAGGTTGACGGGAACAAGATGCCATCTGACCGTGATTTTGTAATATAGCTCCCATAGGGTAGCACAGTGGAATAGTTTTCTAGTTATCTGTATTCTACTATTTCATATGCTGATGTCTACTATGAATCCAATCTCCTTTTCCCAAGCACAATGTTGTGACATTTTATGGAATGGTTTAGCATTAGAACGAAGATTATAATGTAGGGATAAAGAGTGTTTAACAGTGTGCGCTGTATTCCATGTAAGTTCCCATAACGAAGGTGTCCTAAGAGCCTTCTTTGGGTAGCCCCAGAAGCGTAGCCAGGAGCTAATGCGAAAGGCCTCAAACTAAAGCCTTGGGGGTATATTAAATTTGGCGCAAAGCTGCGGGTGAAGAGTCCAGACATCTGAATCATAAAAGTCAGTGACAGTCTTGATGCGTAAGTTCTGCCATAAGTCTAGGTGCGCTTCAGGTAATGAGAACAAAACTGCTGTTAAGGTTAAGGCGGGTGATGGATGAGGAGAAATGTTGGGATCATGGCAAATAGAATCCCGGAACTTTAGCGCATTGTGTAGTGTAGGATATAAGTGTCCTAGTTTTTGTCTATGGTGGGGAGGTATCCACAGAAGGTCAGGTAGAGTTAAATTGGAGGGAAGCATCGAGGATTCAGCATAGTACCACCCCAAGGAATTTGATATTCCACTCTAGTATGTGAGAGTCTGGCAGCGTTGAAATATGTAAGAAGGTTTGGAAGAGCTAGTCCTCCCTGTGTGTAAGGTCTCTCTAGGGTGTGTCTCGCCGTCCTAGGGCGCTTATCTCTCCATATATAAGTAGTGATCAAACCTTGTAATTTATTCAGAATGGATCTTGGAATAGTGTATGGGATACATCTAAATAGATAAGTAATCTTAGGGAGGAAGGACATGTTAATAGCTGCCATTCTCCCAGTCCAGGAGATTTCTCTATATTCCCATGTGTTTAGGAGTTTATGGAACTCTGTAAGCCTATCAGTGAAATTTTTGGATATGGTGGTTGTGGGATCTGGAGCTAGATGAACTCCTAGAACTTTAATAGAGTCAGATTTCCAATGAAATCTGTAGGAGTTTTGCAAGGCTTTAAGTTTCTGGGCTGAGATGTTGATGGACAAGGCCTCCGTCTTGTCTATGTTTAATTTATAATAGCTCATAGAGCTGAATGTTTCAATAATACTAAATACCACTCCCAGGGAGTTGGCCGGGGAGGTCAAAAACAGAGTTACATCATCAACATATAGCGAAATCTTATGCGTGTGGTTTCCAGATGTCAGCCCCTTTACATAGGGATCTATTCATATTGCCTGTGCTAAGGGTTCTATGGCTATGGCGAAGAGGAGAGGGGAGAGGGGACAGCCCTGTCTCGTACCGTTAGAGATAGCAAAAAATATCTGATTGAAAGCCAGTACCTCTGATTCGAGCCGTAGGATGAGAGTATAATGCTTGTATAGCCTTAAAGGGACACTGTACCCAAATTTTTTCTTTTGTGATTCAGATAGAGCATGCAATTTTAAGCAACTTTCTAATTTACTTCTGTTATCAATTTTTATTCGTTCTCTTAATATCTTTATTTGAAAAAGAAGGCATCTAAGCTGAGGAGCCAGCAAATTTGTGGTTCAGACCATGGACAGCATTTGTTTATTGGTGCTGCCCAATCAGCAAGGACAACCCAGGTTGTTCACCAAAAATGGGCCGGCATCTAAACTTAAATTCTTGCTTTTCAAATAAACATACCAAGAGAATGAAGAAAATTTGATAATAGGAGTACATTAGAAAGTTGCTTAAAATTGCATGCTCTATCTGAATCACAAAAGAAATGTTTTTCGTACAGTGTCCCTTTAATAAAAAGGGGCTGGAAAATTAAATACTTTCATTGTCTCCCATAGATAAGTCCATCTTACTCTATCGAAGGCTTTCTCTGCATCCAGAGACAAGGCCAAGAATTGGCTCTTGCCTCTGGACGCTATATTGAGTATATCTAATATACGTCTGGTGGCATCTGGGCCTTCTCTGTTTGGGATAAATCCAACTTGGTCAGAGTGGATGATTGAGTTAATTACTTTTGATATCCTATTGGCGAATAATTTGGCGTACAATTTTATATCTATATTAAGAAGGGAGATGGGTCGTTAACTACTACATTGTTCTGGATCTTTCCCTGGCTTAAGTATCGTAACTACTGCCGCCTCAAGGAATTCTGCACTAAAAGAGCCTTTTTGCATAACCTCTTGAAATACTCTACAAAGTATGGGGGCCAAAATGACCTGGTAAGTTTTATAGAATCGCGCTGTATATCCATCTGGGCCAAGAGATTTCCCCAATTTTAGTGATTTAATTACATTAATTACCTCCTGAGTTGTTAGAATGGGGGCAAGTGCTGAGTCTAACGTAGGTAGATGAAGGCTTTTAAGGTAATCTAAGATGTCTGTGGGAGAAGGAGAAGGTGTATCTAGTTCTGTTTCTATATTGTATAATGTCGGATAGAAGTCCCTGAAAACTTGGCCTATATCTCCCGGAGCACATAGGGGCTGACCACCTTTATTCCTAATAGTTAATATCCTTGATTGTGCAGAACGGTGTCATAGCTTCCTAGCCAATAGGGATGAAGCCTTATTACCAAAGTGATAGTATAGTTTTTTTAAACTTCTCTAGTGTATTGTGCGTCCTTTGTAATTCTGCGTCTTGTATTTGTTTATTTATCTCTTGGAGTTTGTCATTTATAGTAATGGAGTATGTCTTAGTAAGTTGCTGTCTCAATAGTCTGGCTTGGGCGACAAGTGAAGAGAGTAATGCCTCTCTTCCTACGCGAGTCTGTGTCTATATCTATTAAGTGCCCTCTTAGTACAGCTTTGAGTGTGGCCAATAAGTTCTCGGTGGTAGTCTGATGGTCATCGTTTATTTCTAAGAAACTAGTAATTTTCTCTTGTATGCCTGAGTGGGCGGGTCCGTCAATATATAGTCTCTCAGTCGCCACAGAGGGCTTGGCGAATAAGAGAGTCGGGCGCTGAATGACATATGTAAGGCATTATGGTCTGACCAAGAAATCGGGGCAATTTTAACATGTGATGTTTTAAAATTATAATTTAGCGGGTATAAAAAAGTAATCTATTCGGGTATGAAATTTGTGAGGGGAAGAGTAAAAAGTGTAGTCTTTTTCTTGCGGGTGAAAAGATCTCCACACATCATATAAATCGTACTGACAGATTAGTAATCTGAAAGTTCTGGATAAGGAGTACATAGATCTATCTAATGTGCAAATCTTAGGGCACATTCTGTCTATGTTATGATCCCATATGAGGTTGAAGTCGCCTCCTAAAATTTGATCTCCTTGTTTTATTTCTGATAATATGTGTAAAACCTTAAGAAAACGCATTTGTCGAATGTTTGGAGCATATAGATTTGCGATAGTAGTCAGCTGGGAGTTTAACTTGCATACAGTTATGGAGATATCTAGCTTGGGGGTCAACTTTGGTGTGTATGGGCTCGGATTTGATATCTTTACTGAGAAGAATAGCTACTCCTCTAGATTTTGAAGTGAACGATGCTTCTAATACTACAGGGAATTTCTTTGTTGTGCGAGGAATGTGTGGTGTGAGTGTCCAATGAGTTTCCTGAAGCAGGGCGATGTTTACTTTATTCTTCTGAAGATAATTAAAAAGTAGGCTATGTTTTGTTGGTGAATTGAGACCCTGTGTATTAAGGGATAAAATATGGAGATTTTCCATGTTTTATAGTATCTAGATGTTAGACTATGTGGTAGAAGATGAGTGTTGGGGGTAGTGAAGGAGCCTTGCCTCTGGATTTGGGCAGTTATGTGATCTGGATGTTTCTCCTTGTATAGCCTAGTAACCTATAGGATTGGTAGAGCTTTAAGTAATTAGAGTAAGTTAAAGGGGTAAAAATACAGCGGACAAGAGCCGCTTAAAATTAGAAAGGTGGGTGAAGAACCCGTATTGGGGGGGCGGAGTCACGAAGTGTTAGTTAATGTGTCTTGATGGGCCTGAGCGGAGCTTTGGTAAAAGAGGTTGAGGGGGGATGATGGGGTGACAGGGTCGTAGGACCCTCCAGGGTAATAGTATAGAAAGGTGATGTTATATTAAGGAACTCGTTAGGTCAGGATGATTGGAAAAGGATATTCATATATGCTATCTTAAATAAAAGACGACAAAGCGATCTCCAGTACAAATAAACCTAAATAGGGATAGATGCGTGAAGGTTCCATTTTTAGAATGCGGAAACCTAAATCTAGAGGATTAGTTTTGAGAGCTAACTTTTCTAGTTTTGGGAGTCTTTGTGGTGTATCTAATCTACAGATGATGAGAAGATCAGGTGCAAAATAGGTGAGAGGAATGGTTAAATGTATATATTGAGGGATTGATGCAAATGATTAAGGTAGTTCAGCAACCCTATTATAAATAAAGAGAGGAGGGTCAATGCATACATAGAACAATAGGTATAACACTGAAGCAAAACAACAACAATTATAAACATATGAGACATTCCACAGGTTATTACTTCTATAAAGTCAGTATATTACTTCTAATATAACAATTATACTTAGTGCATCAGTCTTAAGGTAAACAATGTCTAATATAACTGAGCTATTTTATTTATTATTAGACTGCACTATTAAATTATGAGTCACTTCTTTACCAGCTAGTAGGTATAAACAGTCTTTGTTTCAGAGATAGATTCACCTGTTTGTCCTCCGGGTGAGAACAAATTCCGGACGCTCTCTCCGAGATATGAATGGTCTGTCTGGAAGGGTCTGCTAGAATTATCAACTCTCATCAGGCATGGAGATGAAGTGTCTTTTATGTCCTAGGTCTTTGTCTTGGTTAGAGGTCTAATGATTCAGCTCCAAGTGGGAGCTAGGACCCTAGGATGCCTGCCCGTTTGTGAGCTCATATAACGCTTAAGCGAGAAAGTTCCTTTTTGCAAAGTATAAAGTGATGTGGATGATTATTTGAGCTCTGATGATGGTAAGATATGTACCCGTATGTAAGCTCCCATCCTCACTTTGTTAGATGAGGTTCACTAGATGAGGAAGGGCAAGGACTCCATTCTGGGGCTGATGTGTTGAGTGGTTCCAGGGCGTCTTCCGGGTTTACGATTTTGTTTCTGAGGGAGGTTAAGTTCTAGAGTGCGAAGAAGCTTCATTCCTTGGTCAGGGGTAGAGATTACATAAGATCTATCTTGATGTTGTAGAAAGATCTTCACAGGAAATCCCCATCTGTATTTGATGTTATTCTGTCTTAGGACTCGCGTGAACTATTGAAAGGATCTTCTCCTCGCTAAAGTGTGCTAGGAGAGATCTGGGAAAATCTGTACATTTTGATATGGGTCTTTCAGCGTCTTGTTAGTGAATTAAGCTCTTAGTATTTTCTCTTTGGCTGCAAAATAATGTAACCTCAGGATAAATGTCCATAGGGGTGTCTGCAGAGGAGTTTCGAGGTCGTAAGGCTCTATGAGCTCTATCAATTAACAGTTCTTGTGGTTGGAGCGTGTCTAGTATTTCTTTAAATAACCCCTGTAGATGGCCTGGGAGGTCAGCTGCGGTGACCGATTCTGGTATGCCACGGATTCTCAAGTTATTGCGACGTGACCTGTCTTCAAGATCTGCTAGTTTGCCCTCCAGTTCTGCTAAAGTTTGAGAGTAGGAGAGGAGATTGGAATGATCAAGAGCAAGGTCCTCATGTTTCTTCTCTAGAGTTTCAATGCGTTCACTTACTGAAGAGATATCCTGTTTCAACTCAGCCACTGATTGTCTAAACTCCTGACGCAAGGATGTGTAATGCGTATCCATTTTATCAGACAGTCTGTATAGTGTCCAAAAATGTTGACTGGGAGAGGGTGGGACCCTCTCTGCGACGGTTGTCTGATTTGGGAAGTCTGTTAAGTGAAGTGGTTGAATCTCTGGAGTCATCTTCTGAATTTTCTAAATCTGAAGCATGTTTGCTATGAAAATGATCTGTTAAAGTTCTCATGGGATTTTTCTGGGATTTTTGTTTTTTCCTCAGCACGTTAGCCATGATGAGCCGTGTATTTATAAGTTTTAGCGTCTGACTTGAGTTTTAATTCAGGGTCCTTAATTTAAATGTCTCCTGGAGGCATCCCAATCCTGCACCCCTATCAGTTTGTCTTTAGCCTTGCATTATATTTCAATCTTGATCGGGTTTAAATTGAGGTTAAGACGTCTGTAATAAAGTATGCAAGTAAGACTCCCCTCCCAGGGGAGTGCCCCCTATTGGGCGAAGTGGGTAAAAGGAAGTTGGTTATGACCCGCTGATTACAAAGGGCAGCGGGAAAGGGGGTCTAAACTTGAGGACTTTTTATTGTGGCCTTTAAGAGAGTTGGTTGGAAAAATTAATGAGACTCATAACTCCCAGTAATGCTGTGAGGTGATGAGGATATGATGTCTTCCTCAATGAGTCTGTTCCCACCTTCTCTGCTATCTTCTCTTTTTTTTTTTTAAGGATGCTTATTTATATATTGCTTTGCTGCAGCCTGTTCTGATATAATGAGTATAGGCAGCTGTGAGTGGTGAGAACTGCTGAGTACAATAGGGTGTAGTATTGTACAGAGAGAGTCTCTCAACTCCAGAATTCACCCCCTCTGGTATAACTAAAACTACAGTGTAGCCTTGTACTGTTCAGTCAGTAGTTATTGTAAGCTAAAGTGGTAATAGCTTATTTTTATGGTTCTAGTATATGCTGCAGCTCCATTTATTAAAGATGTTTCTTATTCTATGTGAGAGTTTCCAAGTTCACCAGGAATTAGAGATTATAGTGGCATTTATCAGCATGTCCTGATAGTTTGTCTCGGTTCTCTGTCTGTGATAAGCTGCTTGTGCTGCACTTACGTAGTATGAGGACTGTGAGGCGATTATGTCTTCTCTGCCCTTCGGTCTGCTTGTCTGTCGACTCTGATCTCTCTCAGGGTGGAAGTGGCCTCCGGAGCGGAGCCCCGACCCTCTGGAGGTATAGAGCTTAGAGGTGTTAGTCTCTTCCTGCAGTCGGACAGCCGGAAAGTACCCTCCTCTCCCTGTAAGTGTATGAGCGGTATCACAGGCTCTTGACCGGGTGTCCGTAAGTAGTAGTCTCAGACTCACCGGCACGTCTCAGGAGCTAGAAGGGTTCCTCGGTAAGCATCCGATATGGGCCTGTGACTATGACGCTGTTCTGCTGAGTGTTAAAGATAGCCGCCGTTCGCGCCAAGTGAGCTCTGCGTAGTCCTCTATCGGACCTCAAAATCCCAACTGATCTTGGAGTTCTACCAATCTCCCCTAAAGTACCACTGGCCGTTTCTCTTAGGGGTACAGCTCCAGTCCTCACTTACATTAAAAAAAATGTACGAGTCCTCAGAGTTCGCACCGTGATCTTGTTAGTTAGGTGTCTTGCAGCTCCTTTAGTCTCCCGTTCTAAAACTCTACAGAAAGTGCTTAGACCTCCCTAAAACTCAAAGGCATAATTGAGGTATATCTAAATAGGAAATATACTTTGCTTTGTGGTGGATTAAAGCTAAAGAATTATCTTATTTCTTTAATTAAATAAATCTAATGCTCAGAGCTCCACTCATACACGTCTGGTCTGTATGACAGTTAGCTCCGCCCCCCCAAGACTGATTTTCCTTCCAAGATGGCTTGTACTGTTCCTGCTTGGAGGAAGAAAAGGAAGATTTACCAGAGAAGTTACGAAAGGAACGAAAATTACTCTGCCAACCCTTCTGTTTATTTCTTTTATCCAGAGGAAGAGAATGCCCCTTCCCTCCCGTAAAATCAGAAATAATCTCAGCCAAACCTGGCCTTACCCTTGTAAGGAATAGACAAAAGCTTAGACTTAGAGGACACATCCGCAGACCAGGATTTTAACCATACAGCTATGGAAGCTAAAATCGCAAAACCAGAAATTTTAGCTCCCAACTTGATGACCTGTAGAGAAGTATCTGCAATAAAGGAATTAGCCAACTTCAAAGCCTTGATTCTATCTTTAATTTCTTCAAGAGGAGTATCTTGCTGAATAGAATCAGACAATGCATCAAACCAATATGCCGCCGCACTAGTAACCGTAGCAATACATGCAGCCGGTTGCTATTGATACCCCTGGTGAACATAAATCTTTTTAAAGCAAAGCTTCTAACTTCTTATCCATTGAATCTTTAAAGGAACAGCTGTCCTCAATAGGAATAGGGGTCCTCCTGGTCAGAGTGGAAACTGCTCCCTCCACCTTAAGAACCATCTGCCAAGATTCCTTAATAGAATCAGAAATAGGAAACATCTTCCTAAAAACTGGAGAAGGGAAAAAGGAATCCCAGGCTTCTCCTATTCTCGTGCAAAAATATCTGAAACACGATCTGGTATAGGAAAAACTTCCACCGAGGAAGGGACATCAAAAAACGTATTAAGTTTACTAGATTTCTTAGGAATAACCATGACTGACGCCTCAGTCATCCAAGGTAGCCAAAACCTCCTTGAGTAACCAACGGATATGCTACAGCTTAAACCTAAAGGAAACAACCTCAGGTTCAGAAGAAGGATTTACACTATCAGAATCAGAGATCTCACCCTTGGATGCTACTGAAGTATCTTCCTCCTCAGACTTATAAGAAACACTAGACACAATTGCAACAGAATCAGAAACCTTATACTTCCTCTTGCACTTCCCCTGTAACATAGGAAAAGCAGACAAAGCCTCAGATACTACCGAGGATATATGGGTAGCCATATCCTGCAAGGAAAAACAAACCTGAGACGAAAAACAGGGCACTGCAGAAGATTGGGACGTATGAGGAGAAAGCTGCGGATTAGCCAGAACAGGAGACGCCTGAACAACATCCGCCCTAGACAATGAAGGCTCAGAAAAAAAAAAGTAAAAAAAAGTATATCCTTGTAATGTAGTGTTGTCTCAATACAAGAGGAACAAAAAGGGATAGGAGGCTCAACATTAGTATTTTAACAGAAAACAAGCAACAGCCTGCAGGGCCTCTTGGTCCATCTTATTCCAAAGGAAAAAAACCTTAATCAATAAAAATTTCTAAGTTCAAATCAGAATTTTAATGAAACAAAAAAAAAAAACAAAAAAAAAAAAAAAAAAAAAAAAAAAAACTTACTGTCCCTTTAAAAAAATGTAAACTAGAAAATCCTTAAACTGCATAATAAATCTTGTAGCAACAATTTTTCACAAAATGAATGCAAAAAGAGACAAACGTTAGTCCCTGAAATTCAGACAGAAAAATATAAACAGAGCAACAGCCCCACAAAAAAAACAAAAAAAAACAGGCAACCTCCACATCTCAGCAAGCTCTGCTGAGATGCCTACCTGACCTCCTTACTGCCAGAAACAAAGTCAGAAAATGATCTGGACCCCCTATACAGCCGTACCAGAGCGAACACTGAACCACCTCTGAGGAGCTATACAACAGAACTGCAACATCCAGGAACAACAGGAAACAGCTAAAAGGGCGCCAAAAACGCCCTTGCCATCTCAGATAAGCCTGCCTATTGTGGGCGTGGCCTAACAAACCTCCTGGTAGCCATTAATACACAAACAAAAAACAACATGTAAAGCAAAGTGAAAACATAATAAACTGAGCCAAACATCCCCAGTGCCTGCAAAACTGCCATACAATAAACCGTTAACCTAGAAGTCCGATTGTATATTTAGACAGAATTAAATGTCAAAGTGCCAAATTCTCCTATATCAAAACAGGGAAAGAAATAGGCACTTACCTCAAAAATCTGTCCAGCAGCAGGACAGCTCACTTGGTATGAGAGGGGCTTCCTACCTCACATGGACCTGTGGAAAAAAGAAAAGGCTGAGTAAACTTACTCAAACTTTCAACCAAGGGCAGCATGAAATTACTTGGGAATTATACCCCACAAGTTCCCAAATGCGTAAAAGCCACCACTTGCTCTACTGAAGAGACTGACATGGACTACGGCTAAATCCCAAAGAAAACCAGAGCAAACTTGCTCTGCTTAAAAAATAAACTCTTGATCGAAGAATCAGACACCTAACTTTACCCCTCCATGCAACTGATACAAGCAAAGAGAATGACTGGATTGTGGGTAGGGGGAGTGATATTCCCAACAGTAATTAAGATGATCCGTGGACTCACTGTGTCATTAGAAATAAATTATGTAAAACTAGCTTTAGGTTACATGTATAAGCTGTATTATTGCATAAATATCACCTAAATTACATATTTAAACTTGGTCCCATCCCCTCTCCAAACGGTCTCATTTTACAAATATTCCAAAATCCAAACCTTTTCTAGTCCCAAGCAGTTTGGATAATGGAATTTCTACTTGCATGAATACAGAGATAGAGAGAATAGAAAAAAGAAAAAAAAAAAAACATAATTTATGTAAGAACATACCTGATAAATTCATTTCTTTCATATTAGCAAGAGTCCATGAGCTAGTGACGTATGGGATATACATTCCTACCAGGAGGGGCAAAGTTTCCCAAACCTCAAAATGCCTATAAATACACCCCTCACCACACCCACAATTCAGTTTAACGAATAGCCAAGAAGTGGGGTGATAAAAAAGTGCGAAAGCATATAAAATAAGGAATTGGAATAATTGTGCTTTATACAAAATCATAACCACCACAAAAAAAGGGCGGGCCTCATGGACTCTAGCTAATATGAAAGAAATGAATTTATCAGGTAAGTTCTTACATAAATTATGTTTTCTTTCATGTAATTAGCAAGAGTCCATGAGCTAGTGACGTATGGGATAATGATTACCCAAGATGTGGATCTTTCCACACAAGAGTCACTAGAGAGGGAGGGATAAAATAAAGACAGCCAATTCCTGCTGAAAATAATCCACACCCAAAATAAAGTTTAACGAAAAACATAAGCAGAAGATTCAAACAAACCGCTGCCTGAAGTACTTTTCTACCAAAAACTGCTTCAGAAGAAGAAAATACATCAAAATAGTAGAATTTAGTAAAAGTATGCAAAGAGGACCAAGTTGCTGCTTTGCAAATCTGATCAACCGAAGCTTCATTCCTAAACGCCCAGGAAGTAGAAACTGACCTAGTAGAATGAGCTGTAATTCTCTGAGGCGGAGTTTTACCCGACTCAACATAGGCAAGATGAATTAAAGATTTCAACCAAGATGCCAAAGAAATGGCAGAAGCTTTCTGGCCTTTTCTAGAACCGGAAAAGATAACAAATAGACTAGAAGTCTTTCTAAAAGATTTAGTAGCTTCAACATAATATTTCAAAGCTCTAACAACATCCAAAGAATGCAACGATTTCTCCTTAGAATTCTTAGGATTAGGACATAATGAAGGAACCACAATTTCTCTACTAATGTTGTTGGAATTCACAACTTTAGGTAAAAATTCAAAAGAAGTTCGCAACACCGCCTTATCCTGATGAAAAATCAGAAAAGGAGACTCACAAGAAAGAGCAGATAATTCAGAAACTCTTCTGGCAGAAGAGATGGCCAAAAGGAACAAAACTTTCCAAGAAAGTAATTTAATGTCCAATGAATGCACAGGTTCAAACGGAGGAGCTTGAAGAGCCCCCAGAACCAAATTCAAACTCCAAGGAGGAGAAATTGACTTAATGACAGGTTTTATACGAACCAAAGCTTGTACAAAACAATGAATATCAGGAAGAATAGCAATCTTTCTGTGAAAAAGAACAGAAAGAGCAGAGATTTGTCCTTTCAAGGAACTTGCGGACAAACCTTTATCTAAACCATCCTGAAGAAACTGTAAAATTCTCGGAATTCTAAAAGAATGCCAAGAAAAATGATGAGAAATACACCAAGAAATATAAGTCTTCCAGACTCTATAATATATCTCTCTAGATACAGATTTACGAGCCTGTAACATAGTATTAATCACAGCGTCAGAGAAACCTCTTTGACGAAGAATCAAGCGTTCAATCTCCATACCTTTAAATTTAAGGATTTCAGATCCTGATGGAAAAAAGGACCTTGTGACAGAAGGTCTGGTCTTAACGGAAGAGTCCACGGTTGGCAAGAGGCCATCCGGACAAGATCCGCATACCAAAACCTGTGAGGCCATGCCGGAGCTACCAGCAGAACAAACGAGCATTCCTTCAGAATCTTGGAGATTACTCTTGGAAGAAGAACTAGAGGCGGAAAGATATAGGCAGGATGATACTTCCAAGGAAGTGATAATGCATCCACTGCCTCCGCCTGAGGATCCCGGGATCTGGACAGATACCTGGGAAGTTTCTTGTTTAGATGGGACGCCATCAGATCTATTTCTGGAAGTTCCCACATTTGAACAATCTGAAGAAATACCTCTGGGTGAAGAGACCATTCGCCCGGATGCAACGTTTGGCGACTGAGATAATCCGCTTCCCAATTGTCTACACCTGGGATATGAACCGCAGAGATTAGACAGGAGCTGGATTCCGCCCAAACCAAAATTCGAGATACTTCTTTCATAGCCAGAGGACTGTGAGTCCCTCCTTGATGATTGATGTATGCCACAGTTGTGACATTGTCTGTCTGAAAACAAATGAACGATTCTCTCTTCAGAAGAGGCCAAAACTGAAGAGCTCTGAAAATTGCACGGAGTTCCAAAATATTGATCGGTAATCTCACCTCCTGAGATTCCCAAACTCCTTGTGCCGTCAGAGATCCCCACACAGCTCCCCAACCTGTGAGACTTGCATCTGTTGAAATTACAGTCCAGGTCGGAAGCACAAAAGAAGCCCCCTGAATTAAACGATGGTGATCTGTCCACCATGTTAGAGAGAGTGTCGAACAATCGGTTTTAAAGATATTAATTGAGATATCTTCGTGTAATCCTTGCACCATTGCTTCAGCATACAGAGCTGAAGAGGTCGCATGTGAAAACGAGCAAAGGGGATCGCGTCCGATGCAGCAGTCATAAGACCTAGAATTTCCATGCATAAGGCTACCGAAGGGAATGATTGTGACTGAAGGTTTCGACAAGCTGCAATCAACTTTAGACGTCTCTTGTCTGTTAAAGACAGAGTCATGGACACTGAATCCATCTGGAAACCCAGAAAGGTTACCCTTGTCTGAGGAATCAAAGAACTTTTTGGTAAATTGATCCTCCAACCATGATCTTGAAGAAGCAACACAAGTTGATTCGTATGAGATTCTGCTAAATGTAAAGACTGAGCAAGTACCAAGATATCGTCCAAATAAGGAAATACCACAATACCCTGTTCTCTGATTACAGACAGCAGGGCACCGAGAACCTTTGTAAAAATTCTTGGAGCTGTAGCTAGGCCAAACCTCAGAGCCACAAACTGGTAATGCTTGTCCAGAAAAGAGAATCTCAGGAACTGATAATGATCTGGATGAATCGGAATATGCATCCTGTAAATCTATTGTGGACATATAATTCCCTTGCTGAACAAAAGGCAAGATAGTCCTTACAGTTACCATCTTGAACGTTGGTATCCTTACATAACGATTCAATATTTTTAGATCCAGAACTGGTCTGAAAGAATTCTCCTTCTTTGGTACAATGAAGAGATTTGAATAAAACCCCATCCCCTGTTCCGGAACTGGAACTGGCATAATTACTCCAGTCAACTCTAGATCTGAAACACATTTCAGAAATGCTTGAGCTTTTACTGGATTTACTGGGACACGGGAAAGAAAAAATCTCTTTGCAGGAGGTCTCAACTTGAAACCAATTCTGTACCCTTCTGAAACAATGCTCTGAATCCAAAGATTGTGAACAGAATTGATCCAAATTTCCTTGAAAAAACGTAACCTGCCCCCTACCAGCTGAGCTGGAATGAGGGCCGCACCTTCATGTGGACTTAGAAGCAGGCTTTGCCTTTCTAGCTGGCTTGGATTTATTCCAGACTGGAGATGGTCTCCAAACTGAAACTGCTCCTGAGGATGAAGGATCAGGCTTTTGTTCTTTGTTGAAACGAAAGGAACGAAAACGATTATTAGCCCTGTTTTTACCTTTAGATTTTTTATCCTGTGGTAAAAAAGTTCCTTTCCCACCAGTAACAGTTGAAATAATGGAATCCAACTGAGAACCAAATAATTTGTTACCCTGGAAAGAAATGGAAAGTAAAGTTGATTTAGAAGCCATATCAGCATTCCAAGTTTTAAGCCATAAAGCTCTTCTAGCTAAAATAGCTAGAGACATAAACCTGACATCAACTCTGATAATATCAAAAATGGCATCACAGATAAAATTATTAGCATGCTGTAGAAGAATAATAATATCATGAGAATCACGATGTGTTACTTGTTGCGCTAAAGTTTCCAACCAAAAAGTTGAAGCTGCAGCAACATCAGCCAAAGATATAGCAGGTCTAAGAAGATTACCTGAACACAGATAAGCTTTTCTTAGAAAGGATTCAATTTTCCTATCTAGAGGATCCTTAAACGAAGTACTATCTGACGTAGGAATAGTAGTACGTTTAGCAAGGGTAGAAATAGCCCCATCAACTTTAGGGATCTTGTCCCAAAATTCTAATCTGTCAGACGGCACAGGATATAATTGCTTAAAACGTTTAGAAGGAGTAAATGAATTACCCAAATTATCCCATTCTTTGGAAATTACTGCAGAAATAGCATTAGGAACAGGAAAAACTTCTGGAATAACCACAGGAGCTTTAAATACCTTATCTAAACGTTTAGAATTAGTATCAAGAGGACCAGAATCCTCTATTTCTAAAGCAATTAGGACTTCTTTAAGTAAAGAACGAATAAATTCCATTTTAAATAAATATGAAGATTTATCAGCATCAACCTCTGAGACAGAATCCTCTGAACCAGAGGAATCATCAGAATCAGAATGATGATGTTCATTTAAAAATTCATCTGTAGGGAGAGAAGTTTTAAAAGATTTTTTACGTTTACTAGAAGGAGAAATAACAGACATAGCCTTCTTTATGGATTCAGAAACAAAATCTCTTATATTATCAGGAACATTCTGCACTTTAGATGTTGAAGGAACTGCAACAGGCAATGGTACTTTACTAAAGGAAATATTATCTGCTTTAACAAGTTTGTCATGACAATCAATACAAACAACAGCTGGAGGAATAGCTACCAAAAGTTTACAGCAGATACACTTAGCTTTGGTAGATTCAGCACTTGACAGCGATTTTCCTGTAGTATCTTCTGACTCACATATTGCAAGATGTCTCACGTTGCATCTAAGAGAAAAAACAACATATATATATAAAGCAAAATTGATCGAATTCCTTAAATGACAGTTTCAGGAATGGGAAAAAATGCCAAAGAACAAGCTTCTAGCAACCAGAAGCAATAAAAAATGAGACTTAAATAATGTGGAGACAAAAGTGACGCCCATATTTTTTCGCGCCAAATAAGACGCCCACATTATTTGGCGCCTAAATGCTTTTTGGCGCCAAAAATGACGCCACATCCGGAACGCCGACATTTTTGGCGCAAAATAACGTCAAAAAATGACGCAACTTCCGGCGACACGTATGACGCCGGAAACGGAAATAGAATTTTTGTGCCAAAAAAGTCTGCGCCAAGAATGACGCAATAAAATGAAGCATTTTCAGCCCCCGCGAGCCTAACAGCCCACAGGGAAAAAGTCAAATTTTAAGGTAAGAAAAATGTTAAATTAAAATGCATTATCCCAAATATGAAACTGACTGTCTGAAAATAAGGAAAGTTGAACATTCTGAGTCAAGGCAAATAAATGTTTGAATACATATATTTAGAACTTTATAAACAAAGTGCCCAACCATAGCTAGGAGTGTCACAGAAAATAAGACTTACTTACCCCAGGACACTCATCTACATATAGCAGATAGCCAAACCAGTACTGAAACGAGAATCAGCAGAGGTAATGGTATATATAAGAGTATATCGTCGATCTGAAAAGGGAGGTAAGAGATGAATCTCTACGACCGATAACAGAGAACCTATGAAATAGACCCCTTAGAAGGAGATCACTGCATTCAAATAGGCACTACTCTCCTCACATCCCTCTGACATTCACTGCACGCTGAGAGGAAAACCGGGCTCCAACTTGCTGCGGAGCGCATATCAACGTAGAATCTAGCACAAACTTACTTCACCACCTCCATCGGAGGCAAAGTTTGTAAAACTGAATTGTGGGTGTGGTGAGGGGTGTATTTATAGGCATTTTGAGGTTTGGGAAACTTTGCCCCTCCTGGTAGGAATGTATATCCCATACGTCACTAGCTCATGGACTCTTGCTAATTACATGAAAGAAAACACAAAGCAAAATTTATGCTTACCTGATAAATTTCTCTTTCTTTCTTTCTTTCTTTCTTGACATGGTGAGTCCACGGATCATCATCAATTACTGTTGGGAATATTACTCCTGGCCAGCAGGAGGCGGCAAGGAGGCGGCAAAGAGCATCACAGCAAAGCTGTTAAATATCACTCCCCGACCAAAAGGGAAAGGAGAGAAAGGCAGTAACACAAGGTGCAGAGGTGCCTGAGGTTTAAATAAAAAGAAACTGTCTGAATACACGGCGGGCCGTGGACTCACCGTGTCATGAAAGAAAGACATTTATCAGGTAAGCATAAATTTTGTTTTCTTTCTAATGACACGGTGAGTCCACGGATCATCATCAATTACTGTTGGGAACCAATACCCAAGCCAGAGCACACAGATAAGGGAGGGACAAGACAGCAACCTAAACAGAAGGCACCACTGCTTGAAGAACCTTTCTCCCAAAAGAAGCCTCAGCCGAAGCAAAAGTATCGAATTTATAGAATTTGGAAAAAGTGTGCAAAGATGACCAAGTTGCAGCCTTGCAAATCTGTTCCACAGAAGTTTAATTTTTGAAGGCCCAGGAGGAAGAAACAGCCCTTGTGGAATGAGCTGTGATTTTCTCAGGAGGTTGCTGTCCAACAGTCTCATATGCCAAGCGAATAACGCTCTTCAGCCAAAAGGGAAAGTGAAGTAGCCGTAGCTTTCTGACCCTTGCGTTTCCCAGAAAAGCAAACCATGCAGAAGACTGACTAAAGTCCTTAGTTGCCTGCAAATACAATTTTAGCGCTCGCACAACATCCAGATTATGCAACAAGCGTTCTTTGTGAGAAGGAGTAGGACACAAAGAAGGTACAATGATTTCCTGATTAATATTCTTGACCACAACAACCTTGGGCAGGAAACCAAACTTAGTATGCAGAACCACCTTATCAGAGTGAAATATAAGATAAGGGAAATCACACTGTAAAGCAGAGAATTCAGAAAAACTCTGTGCAGAGGAAATAGCAACAAGAAACAAAACTTTTCAAGATAACATCTTAATATCTAAAGAATGCATAGGATCAAACGGAGCCTGTTTAAGACTCCATGGAGGAGTAACAGGTTTAAACACAGGCCGAATTCTAACCAAGGCCTGACAAAACGATTGCACATCTGGCACATCCGCCAAGCAATTATGTAACAAAAGAAAGACAATGCCGAAATCTGACCCTTTAGAGTACTTGCCGACAAACCCTTCTCCAGACCATCCTAGAGAAAGGACAAAATCCTAGGAATACTTACTCCATGAGTATCCTTTGGATTCACACCAGAACAAGTATTTACGCCAGATCTTATGGTAAATCCTGCCAGTCACAGACTTAAGAGCCTGAATCAAGGTCTCAATGACCGACTCTGAAAATCCACGCTTAGATAAAACTAAGCGTTCAATCGCCAAGCAGTCAGCTTCAGAGAAACGAGATCTGGATGAAGGAAGGGACCCTGAAGTAGAAGGTCCTTCCTCAGAGGCAGTCTCCAAGGTGGAAAGGACGACATTTCCACTAGGTCTGCATACCAAACCCTGCGAGGCCACGCTGGGGTTATGAGAATTAGACGCCCTCTCCATGCCTGTGGATCTCTTGACCCGTATCTCGGAAGTTTGGCATTCTGACGAGAAGCCATGAGATCTAACTCCGGCTGCCCCCACTTGAGGGTCAAGCTGGAAAACTCATCCGAATGAAGTTCCCACTCCCCGGGATGAAAAGTCTGTCTGCTCAGAAAATCCGCTTCCCAATTGTCCACTCCTGGGATGTGGATCGCATAAAGACAGCAGTTGTGGGTCTCCGCCCACTGAATAATTCGGGCCACCTCTGTCATGGCCAAGGAACTCCTAGTTTTCCCCGGTGGTTGATAAAGACCACCGAGGTTATGTTGTCCGACTGGAATCTGATAAACCGGGCTAAGGCTGAGGCCAGGCGAGCATTGAATTGATTGCTCTCAGCTCCAAGATGTTTATGGGCAGGACCGACTGCTCCTGGGTCCATAATCCCTAAGCCTTTTTAACGAGCCCCATACTGCTCCTCAACCTAGAAGGCTGGCATCCGTGGACACAATCACCCAGGAGGGTCTGCGGAAGCAAGTACCCTGGGAGATGATCCTGAGAAAGCCACCACGGAAGAGAGTCTATTGATGCATGATCTAGATCTACACGTGGAAAAAGGTCCATATAGTCCCCGTTCCATTGTCTGAGCATGCATAACTGCATAGGTCTGAGATGGAACCGAGCAAACGGGATGATATCCATGGAAGCCACCACCAGACTGATTACCTCCATACATTGTGCCACTGACGGCCGTGGAGAGGACTGAAGGGCAAGACAAGAGTCGAAAATCTTTCTTTTTCTGACCTCCATCAGAAAAATCTTCATTAACAGGGAGTCTATTATGGTCCGCAAAAATACGACCCTTGTAGCTGGAACCAGAGAACTTTTTTCCCCCGATTCACCTTCCATCCGTGGGATCGAAGAAAAGACAACAGGATCTCCGTATGAGATTCTGCTTGTTGAAAAGATGGCGCCTGAACCAGAATGTCGTCCAGATAAGGTGCCACTGCAATGCCCCGAGATCAAAGCACAGCTAAGAGAGCCCCCGCCCCCAGAACCTTTGAAAAAATTCTAGGAGCTGTGGCAAGGCTGAATGGAAGGGCCACTAACTGGAAATGATTGTCCAAAAAGGCGAATCTCAGAAACTTGTGATGGTCCCTGTGAATGGGAACCTGAAGGTATGCATCCTTTAGGTCTATGGTTGTCATGAACTGACCCTCTTGTACCAAAGGAAGAATGGAGCGTATAGTCTCCATCTTGAAGGATGGCACTCTGAGAAACTTATTTAAACATTTTAGATCTAGGATTGGTCAAAAAGTTGCCACCTTTTTGGGAACGACGAACAGATTCAAGTAAAATCCCAGACCCCTTTCCTGAAAGGGAACTGGAACTATTACCCCCAGGGCGGCAAGGTCCTTGACACAATGTAAGAACACCTTTTTATCTGGTCTACAGATAATCTGGAGAGGAGAAACCTGCCTCTGGGAGGAAAAGATTTTATCCATTGAATCTTTAAAAGAATAACTATTCTCTATGGGAATAGTCGTCCTCTTGGTCAAAGTGGAGATCGCTCCTTCTACTTTAGGAACCGTCTGCCACGACTCCTTAATAGAATCCGCTATAGGAAATATTCTTAAAAATAGATGGAGAAAAGGGAATACCAGGTCTTTCCCATTCGAGCAATAATCTCCGCAGCACGGTCAGGAACTGGAAAAACCTACACTACGGAGGGAGCATCAAAGTATTTGTTCAATTTACTAGACTTTTTGGGATCAACTACGATAGTTGTGTCTGAGTCGCCAAAGTAGCCAAAACCTCCTTAAGAAATAAGCGAAGGTGGTCTAGCTTAAATCTGAAGGATATTACTTCAGCATCAGAAGAAGGAATTACACCGAGTCTGAGATTTCCCCCTTGGATGCTACCGACATGTCTTCTTCCTCAGGCTTATGGGAAGGGACACTCTGGATAGCCAGAACTTGATCAGAAACCTTACTGTTTCCTTAAATTTCCTTTTACACCTTCCCTGCAACATGGGGAAAGCTGACAAGGCCTCAGATACCGCAAGGGATACCTGGGAAGCAATGTCTTGTAGAGAAAATCCTACAGGATTACAAGAGGAAACACAGGGCACTGTATGTGGAGACTGAAAAAGTTGGGACGCTTGAGGAGAAAGCTGCGGCATATCTGCAACAGGAGACACCTGGGATAATGGTGGCTCATGGTCAAATATTTTATCTCTATAACTTAAAGTTCTCTCAATGCATGAGGAACAAAAAGGAACTGGGGGTTCCACCTGAGACTTAAAACATAACTGACAAGCAGCAACTTAGCCTGGGATGATGGTTTGAAAAGCCTCTTGATCTTATTTAATAAATAAGGATAACGTGTAAAAATCTTTTATTTGAAAATAAAAAATGTGCACTGTGTCTTTAAAGGGACAGTCTAGTTAAAATTAAACTTTCATTATTCAGATAGGACATGTAATTTAAATAAACTTTCCAATTTACTTTTATCATCAAATTTTTATTCTTAGTTTAAACTAAACCTAGGGAGGGCTCATATGCTAATTTCTAATCCCTTGAGGGCTGCCTCTTATCACATGCTTTTTAAATTTATTTTGAACACAAAGAGACTGAAAGTACACGTGGACCATATAGATAACACTGTGTTCAGGCACAGAAAGTTATTTAAGATTTAGCACAACACAATAGATTATAAACAGTCAGTCATGTGATCAGGGGGCTGGAAGAAGGTTCTTAGATGCAAGGTAATTACAGAGGAAAAAAAGTATATTAATATAACAGTGTTGGTTATGCAAAACTAGGGAATGGGTAATAAAGGGATTATCTATCTTTTAAAACAAAAACAATTCTATTGTAGACTGTCCCTTTAAATAGAAATGTGTGTTAGCGCAACAAACCAAATAGACCTCAGGCTACCTATACACATCAGTAGCTTTACTGAGGTGCCTACCTGTCCTGCAGCTCATTTTCAAATGCAGAGCAGTTACAGAGCCCTAACTGCCAAAAAATACGGCTAACAACAGTAATCTTCATGACCAAAAGTTAAAGTATAAAAACTACTATAACACACTGAGCCATCATAAATCACCTAACAGTCTCAATGCCCAAACTACCTAAAAGAAACCCCAAACATGAAGGTTTAATAAAGTCCCATATTAAATAAGACAGCTTTTAACTGTAACAAGTGCCAGCAATCTCCTTGCAAAAGAAATCTAAAATGGCACTTACCTGAAAGTGCTGTCCAGCAGCAGGACAGCTCACCTGGTTTGAGAGGGTGCAGCACCTCACATGGACCTGTGAAGAGAGAAAAACTGAGTAAACCTACTCAGGTTTTCTAGTTAGGGCAGCAGATTCTTGAGAAAACGCAGTGAGGATTGTACCTCAAAAGTTCTCAAGTGCTCAAAAGCCATCACTGCCCTACTGAAGAGACTGATGTGGAGTAGGCTAGACCACAGAAAAGAACAAAGTAAGCTTACTCTGCTGTTTCAATAGTCAATCCTAGCGTTTGTAAAATGCTAGGATTGACTTTCACTTTAAGAACTACTGACGTTAGGAGCAAGAAATTCGGCATGTAAACTTACTTTATAATGAAGATTTGAAATTATATACATAATTTTTAACATCTTTGGGTTTTGAGATATAGGTATCCTCATAAATCCCCCCCCCCCCTTAAGTGGATCTTTGGGAAATGGTAAAACACATGTTTCTTTATTTTTAAAGGAGAATCTTAATACCATATTTCACATCTGTTAAATCTTGGGTTTTTTGAGATACTGGTATCCTAAAAATTCACCCCCCTAGGGACGTAATTTCCAAAAAGGACAAACACGTACATAATAAAATTATATATATATATATATATATATATATATATATATATATATATATATATATATATATATATATATATATATATATATATATATATATATATATATATGGTAAGGGAGGGCACTCTCAGGGTTTGAAAATTAAAAAAAAAAAAAATAACAGATAACACATTTGGCCAAATGGGTCAAGCCCAGGAACCAAGTCAAGGTCTCTCCCATCCTGGGTCCCTAATACAATCAAACAAACTGAACCACCAAAGGGTGCACAGGCTTATGTAATCTCCCTAGACACATACAAAGAAATGGAAGTTGACTTCCAGGGCTGTTCATTTTGCAGGGTTATGGCATGTGTACCCAGTCCAGTTTGAGAGTGCAGTCCACTTCCCTTTGTTGTAGGTGTCTAGGGAGATTACATAAGCCTGTGTACCCTTGGGTGGTTTCCCCGTTTGTTTGAATGAGAACTAGATGGAAGATATAGGTTAGTGATAAAAAATTATGGTCTGACAAACAGATTTTATGTTATTTATGCAGTAGGTGGATAATCTCAATTTTATAAGAATTATGATGTTGCTACAACAGTTTAACAACATGCATAGAGATGATTATCACATTGTAATAATCCGAAAAGTAATGATGCTATGTTGTGAACTTCTTCTTTTGACATTTTTAGATATGTGATCCTCGGGAGCTTCCTTAGCGCTTGGTGCACGACTGGGATGCTGACGGATGGCCAGAGATGAAGTGAGCACTTTGTTGGGGATATAAGGGGGTAAGTTTATGTTTAATGGTCGGAGAAAGGCATTTGCCCGGAAAGGTCATGAGTGCCTGTCTGTTCTTGGAATGTATATTGTGATACAGTGCACCCTGGATGCTGAATAATTGGAGAGATTGCTGGATCCTATACAAGAGATAGAGATATATAAGCATGCTTTCCTTTGGGGCATCACACGGAGGATGCACCTGCACTGAGACTTTCCATTTTCTTTTTGGGAACATTTGATAAAGGTGCTAGTACAGCACCGAAACGTCATGCTAATTTCCCCATTTTAACATGGAATATTAAAAGGTTTTTGTTTTTTTACCTAAAAGCCCAATGAATATATATATAAAAATGTGTGCCAGACTTGCCTGTGGATACATTTCCTGCTGTCGTTCAAGCTGAGCACCCATTTCCTGGTGTTTCTCTTGCTCATTCTGCAGACGTCTCTTCTCATCCTCAAGAGTGCTGGCCAAACGCAAAGCTTTTGCTGCACGAAGCACATCACTCTCCTCATCTAAGGAAGAGCAATATATGGAGTCAAAAAAACAACAATGTGTGACAGGGAAGGTTTACGAGGCGAAGCCTAGACTAACATACACACCTGTCTCAGGTTGGTGAAACGACAGAAAAGAAAAACATTTTTTTCTCAGAGCCTCTTCCAAACTTTTATGCAGCCGATCTCTCAACCACATAATTTGCTGCGAGTCAAAAGATAAAGACTGAATGAGTGACAAAGGAGTGTCAAAGCACTGATGTTACAGAATACCTTGTAGATCTTATTACCATATTTGATGGCAGAAACTCAAGCAGATCTTTTTTTTCCAGTCCAAGAAGAGACACAGATTCATTTGGAGACATACAATCTGTGTTCAGCAAACGAGAACACTCTGAGACCAATATACACTGCTTCAATCCTTCAAGAAACTGCATAGGAGAGAATAAAACACTTGCATTTATTGGCACTGCAAGAGTTTAACAGTGCAAAAAATATACATGTAAGAGGTTTCCCTTACTTTGATGTCCTCTTCATTCAGGCCACCTTCCTGCTTTGCAACCTGAAAATCCAACAACATCTCCTGCACCAATCTGTGAATAACCTCAGATCTTAGCCATACCTTCCTCTGCAGTCGCAACTCCCTCTGTGCCTAGCAGTACACAAACAAATTACAGTTTATTAAAGAACACATCATCAATGTTATCATTCATTTTTAAGAAGCTGAAGGTGTAGAATTAAAACTGCTTAACGGATTTGAATTTCTATAATGCCTATTCATATGTATGCAAACAAAAAAAATCTAATTTTTCAACAGTGATAAATATTACAGATGACACAGGTTTTATTTCTCGTCTAGGGAAATCTTACATAAATACAATTAAATGCATAACTATTAAACTAAAGTTATCACATAATGGCTCACAGAGTAAACAACTATTAAATGTTACAGAGTGATGTGGTTACCTCCTCCAGCTCTCGGCTTAGTGTGACACTCCCCCCACTGGGCTCCATGACCTGACATAGCTCCAGTAGAAGTTTGCAGAATTGTGGATTCTTCTCCAAATCGTCTTCTTCTAAAGGTATATTAGGAAGCCGACTGTTCACTACAGAGATTAAAGGGACAGTCAAGATAACATAACCGACACAGTTATACTAATACACATTTTACCTCTGTAAATACCTTGTATATACTAAGCCTCTGCAGACTGCCCCCTTATTTCAGTTCTTTTGAAAGACTTGCATTTTAGCCAATCGGTGTTCACTCCTCAGTAAATTCATGTGCATGAGCTAAATGTTATCTATAGGAAACACATGAACTAATGCCCTCTAGTGGCGAAAAACTGTCAAAATGCATTTAGATTAGAGGCGGCCTTCAAGGTCTAAGAAATTAGCATATGAGCCTCCTAGGTTTAGCTTTCAACTAAGGATACCAAAGGAACAAAGCAAAATTGGTGATAAAAGTAAATTGGAAAGTTATTTAAAATTACATGCCCTATCTGAATCATGAAAGTTTTTTGTACTTGACGGGCCCTTTAATTCCATCATTCAGATAAAGTACATCATTTTAAACAACTTTCAAATTGCCTTCTGTTTTTTAATCGTAATTCTCTTGATATGCTTTGTTGAAGAAAAAAAAAAAAAAAAAAAAAAGCAATACAGTTTTGGGAGCTAGCTAAACACACTGAGTGAGCCAATGACAAGTGGCATATATGTGCAGCCACCAGTCAGCCGCTATCTCCCAATAGTTCATTTCTGCTTCTGAGCCTGTTTTCCCAACATAATATACCACAAGAACAAAGCATATTAGACAAAAGAAGTAAAATTGGAAAGTAGTTTAATGACTCACACAGAGCACACAATATTGAAGTTTAGTTTTGACTTTACTTTCAATTTAACCCCTTCACTACCAAGAATTTTACAGAAAAATGTCAGAATTATTTTATTTTATCGTTTTTGCAATCACTCCATTTAAACAAAAAACATAAATTTATGTAAGAACTTACCTGATAAATTATTTTTTTTCATGGTGGCGAGAGTCCACGAGCAGTTACATATGGGATATACATTCCTACCAGGAGAAGGCAAAGTTTCCCAAACTTCAAAATCCTATAAATACCCCACCCTCCTCACACATACCTTAGTTTATCATATAGCCAAGTGGTGAGGTGTTTAAAGAGTAAAAGCCAAAGAAGGATTATGAACAAAGATGTTCATTAAAGGGACAGTCTAGTCCAAAAAAAAAAAATGTCATGATTCAAATAGGGCGTGTAATGTTAAACAACTTTACAATTTTGCTTTGTTCTCTTGGTATTCTTAGTTGAAAGCTAAACCTCGGAGGTTCATATGCTAATTTCTTAGACCTTGAAGGCCGCCTCTAATCTAAAAGCATTTTTACAGTTTTCCACAACTAGAGGGCATTAGTTCATGTGTTTCACATAGATAACATTGAGCTTACGCACGTGTATTTACAGAGGAGTGAGCACTGATGGGCTAAAATGCAAGTACGTCAAATGAACTGAAATAAAGAGGCAGTCTGCAGAGGCATAGATTTACAAGGTAAAACATGTATTATAACCGTTTGTTATGCAAAACTGGGGAATGTGTAATAAAGGGATTATCTATCTTTTTACACAACAAAAATGTTGCTGTTGACTGTGCCTTTAAACAAAAAATAACCCACAATAGGGTGTGGTCTCGTGGACTCTTGTCACCATGACAGACATCAGGTAAGTTCTCACATAAATTATGTCTTCTTTCATAAAGGTGGCGAGAGTCCACGAGTTATGTATGGGATATAAATACCCAAGATGTGGAAGTCCACGAGTAACAAAGGAATGGATAAAATAAAAACAGCTTTTTTCGCTGAGAAATTAAATCCAAATATAAAGTCTGTTAAGACCAAAAAAAAACTGAAGGTTTGGATATGCTGAAACCAATTTCATTTGTCTCTTTTCTGTCAGGGAAACCCAAATAGGTGACTTTTGTCTGAGGAATCAAGAAACTTTTTGGTAAATTAAAGGGACAGTAAACCTTAAAAATAATGTTATATAATTCTGCACATAGTGCAGAATTATATAACATTATTTAGGTGCTATAGCCATAAAACCCTTTTTTACCTTTTAAAATGTAAAAAGGACAGCGCTTTTACAGACCCGCTCTCTACTCTCTGCTGAGCGGGTCTGTAATATTTAGTCAGCGCATCGGGCCAGCTGTATAGTCACAGCCTGGCCCGACCACGCCATAGCACTAAGTGCAGCTCGCTCCTGTGACAGGAGCGAGCTGCACTTAGTCTTATGGCGCGATCGGGCCAGCTGTATAGTCACAGCCTGGCCCGACCACGCCATAGCACTAAGTGCAGCTCGCTCCTGTGACAGGAGCGAGCTGCACTTAGTCTTATGGCGCGATCGGGCCGGGCTGTGACTATACAGCTGGCCCGATGCGCTGACTAAATATTACAGACCCGCTCAGCAGAGAGTAGAGAGAGGGTCTGTAAAAGCGCTGTCCTTTTTACATTTTAAAAGGTAAAAAAGAGTTTTATGGCTATAGCACCTAAATAATGTTATATAATTCTGCACTATGTGCAGAATTATATAACATTATTTTTAAGGTTTACTGTCCCTTTAATCCTCCAACCATCTTTTTGAAAAAATGACAACAGATGTTTTGTGTGAGGTTCTGCTAAAATAAAAGATTGAGCCAATACCAAGATATCGTCCAAATAAGGAAACACCGCAATACCCTGCGGTCTCTGGTTACAGATAGAAGGGCACCGAGAACCTTTGAATATATTCTTGGAGCTGTAACAAATTGGTAAATGCTTTTGCAGAAAAGAAAATCTCAGAAACTGAATATATTGGGATGTGAAGATAAGCATCCTGTAAGTTTATTGTGGACATAAAGTGACCTTGCTGAACAAAAGGCAGAATATACTCCTTTTAGTTTCCATCTTGAAAGTTGGAATTCTCACAAATTTGTTTAGAGTTTTTTAGAGATCAAAAATTGGTCTGAAAGAATTCTCTCTTTGGTACAATGAAGAATTTGCAGTAAAAACCCTTCCCTTGTTCTTTTAAAGGAACTTGGACAATCACCCCCATGAGTTCCAGGTTGGAAACACATTTTAGAAAAGCCAAGGCTTTTATCGGATGCTTTGGAATAGGAGTGAGAACAAAAAAAAAAAAAAAAATCTTCCCGTAGGTTTTATTATTATTCCAATTTGATATCCCTGAGAATATATATACTGGATCCATGGATTTTGGATAAATCTTGACCAAAATGTTATTTATTTTAGTCTGCTGCCTACCAAAAGAACTGGGTTGGGGGCCGCACCTTAACGCTGTCTTTTGGACTGGATTCGGTTTCCTGTATTGTTTGGATTTATTCAAATTTGAAGAAGGTCTCCAGTTAGAGCCAGGGGCTTTAGGAGAGGGGGTAGTTTTATGTTCTTTTTTCGAAAGGAACGAGCACGATTAGGAGCCTTAAATTTCCCTTTAGACTTAGTCTTGAGGAAGGAAAACTCCATTACCTCCAGTAGTAGTGGAATCTAACCGAGAACCAAATAGATTCTAACCTTTAAAAAAGAGATCGTAACCTCATTTTAGACACCATATCAGAATTCCAAAATTTAAGCCAGAAGGCTCGTCTGGTAAGAACAGCTAAAGATTTTCATAATATCAAATACTGCATCACAAATAATATTATTCCCCTGTTGAAGTAAATGAAGAATGTTAGAACATTCAGGATCTGAAGATAACATTTCGATTTAGTCTTAGTTTATGTGTCTTGACTAAAATGCCATTTTAGTTTTAGTCGTATTTTAGTCATTTGAATTGTTTTAGTCGACTGAATCTCCAGTAGATTTCAGTCAACTAAAATCTAAGGGGTTTGTTAAAGTGTAATGCATTATTTAAGCATTTCTCTATAATTTGCAAATAATTTATTATTTATGGTATTAAAGTTTAAACATGCAATACAGACACATATTTAGCCGTTGTGATATACAACATCTTTATTAAACTTAAAATGAAATAAAACCAAGTTTCATAAACAAACAGAAGTGCAACTTTAAAATATAAAAAAACAAAACTGTAAACTGTATTGGCTGTATTGCACATATTACCCAATGTAAAAAAACTAACAGTTCTCTGTTAATAATTAAAACAAGTATCAAGTAGCTCAACACAACAAAAAGTTTCTACAGCTAGCACAGCATTACTTAAACCCATACTTGTGGGTTATGCTTATTTCTATAGGAAGAATCGATTGTGCACAGATTCGAAAACATTTTGGCAACGATATTAGCACTGCTCTAGAACTTCCAAACTCATTATATACTCGTGGAGTTTATTAACCTGTTTTTATGTATGGTATTAAAGGCTTGAACATGCAATACAGATTTAACTGTTGTGGTATATAACATTTGATATCCAAAGTTGTGGAAAACAGCACACCTTTCCTTTTCTGAGTGGGGCACGGAGTGACAGACTTGCCAGGTCTCCTCAGTATCCAATAAATTCAAAAGACTCCAGCCTCCACAATCAATTAAAGATCTTTATTTCTTACATGTAGGGTCCCAGAAACATATACAACGTTTCAAGCCTGCAATAGGCTCTTAGTCATGTACACATAATTATACAGGTTCCTGCCTTTTATACCTGCACCTGTTATCTATTAACCTATTCCATGGAAACACCATTACAATAGCGGCATCTTGTGGATGCAATTCACATTGCATCAAAATTTGTTCTTTGTATTTTCAAATGAAATACGTGAATAACATCAATATTAAAAACATAAAAAGAGGAGCATGAAAATATGACCGACTAGAATAATTCACAGCATTAGGGGATAATATACAGAATGAATATTTAAGAAGACAAGTACTTTTAGCTGAATGCCATTTTTTTGGACAAATAGCAACTTTATACCAAAACTTTACCGGTGGTCTTTTATTGGGAACACATTTGCGTCTACTATACAGAATACAGATCACTTTTTTGGAAAATCCTTAATAAAATAGACTCCAGTCAAAGTCCTTATTAAGACCATTAGGGATTAGAGAGTCTAATTTATGTATCCAGAACATCTCTCTAATCTTTAGGAGATGTTCTCTATCACCTCCCCTCCTTGGGTTATCTATCTGATCTATGACTTGGAATCTAAGTTGACTGATGTTGTGACCTGCAGAGAGGAAGTGAGAGGACACTGGAGCTTCTTTGTTCTTACACCTTATGTTTGATTTATGTTCTATTAACCTCTCCCTTACCTCTCTGCAGGTCTCACCAATGTAAATAAGTCCACACGGACATTTAATTAAACAGACAGCAAAAATTGCTCTACATGTTAAGTATGTGTTTAAGGAAATTAATTCTGAGAGCTTATTATAAAAAGGACATGAAGTGTGTATAAAGCCCTTAATAAAAAAATGAGGGTGCATGGAGGAGGAAGAAGGGTCTTATAAACATATTAAAACCGCAAAATTAGAGTGCGGAAAAAAAGCGACCGAAAAACGGTGCATCAGTGACGTCATAGCAACTGTAAAACACGTGACGCGGCGGGCGCGCTCGTACAAGAACTCAGCCCATGCGTCTGATGAAAAGGTATGACCCCAATAAACAATAGATGCATTATTACATAAAGCTCAAATATGTTACACATTTTTCCCAAAACCTTAAAGCATTTTTTTATGCACCAAAGAGAATAATGCCTGTCCCTGGGCTGTATATAAAAAAAAACATTATATAACAATAACAAAGTATAAGTGCCCATCCACAGCTATGAGTGGCCATAGAAAATTTAAAGTATACTTACCTTTGATTTGTAGGCACTTGCCCACTGAAAGCAGACAGCAAAACCAGTACTGAAACATATCAGCAGAGGTAATAAAATAGGAGAATAATGTCGATCTGTAAAGGGGAGGCGGAAGATGAATCCCTGCAACTGAATTTAGAGAGCCTATGAAGAGTTTTTCCCAGAGGCAAAAAACATGGAGTCCTGAGGCAATACTCCCTTCACATCCCTCTGACAAGCACTGTACTCTGAGGGGAACCGGGCTTCAAAATGCTCTGAAGAATCAAGCAAATCATGCTTCAACCACCTCCTAAGGAGTCAAAGTTTTAAACTGAAGTATGTGTGAGGTGGATGGGATATTTATAGGCTTTTGAGGTTTGCAAAACTTTGCCTTCTTCTTGTAGGAATATATATCCCATACGTAACAGCTTGTGGACTCTCACCTTTATAAAAGAAATGGAACATTTGTCTGATTTACCTATGGAAACTATATATTTGGCATAAAAACAGCTTTCAGTGGATAACAGTTTCAACTAGATACGTACAGAAAGAGAGAAGAGAATTAAAGAAAAAGAGAACCCCCCACAAACCAACAGCTTTCTAACTGTAAAAAACACTAGAATTTGTATTGTTTAAAAAGATAGATAATACATTTATTACCCATTCCCTAGTTTTGCATAACCAACACAGTTATATTAATATACTTTTTACCTCTGTGATTATCTTGTATCTAAACCTCTGCAAACTGCCCCCTTATTTCAGTTCTTTTAACAGACATCCATTTTAGCCAATCAGTGCTGGCTCACTGGAACTCCACTTGCGTGAGCACAGTGTTATCTATATGACACACATAAACTAACACCCTCTAGTGGTGAAAAACTGCCAAAATGCCCTGAGAGAAGAGGCGGCCTTCAAGGGCTTTAGAAATTAGCATATGAACCACCTAAGTTTAGCTTTCAACTAAGAATACCAAGAGAACAAAACAAAAATTGGTGATAAAAGTAAACTGGAAAGTTGTTTAAAATGACATGTCCTATCTGAATCATGAAAGTTTATTTTGGACTAGACTGTCCCTTTAATTAGCATTCTCTGATTAAACTAAGACCAAACGTATATATATTTTTATTATTAATATAGTCAGCGCCGTCTTAGGTACTGGCAGCCAGTATGTAGTTGAGAGCAGAATATATATATATATATATATATATATATATATATATATATATATATATATATATATATATACACACTTCTCAAAAGAAGAGGCACTCACAGGTCTTAATAAGCATAAAGATTGTATTAGTTCATAGGTTCAGTCGTTTCGGTCCTTGCAGGGACCTTTGTCAAGACTGTTCTCAGTAATCCTGTTTCAAGCGGTCAGCGCTGACCGCTTGAAACAGAGGATTACTGAGAACAGTCTTGACAAAAGGTCCCTGCGAGGACCAAAACGTTGACTGAACCTATGAACTAATACAATCTTTATGCTTATTAAGACCTGTGAGTGCCTCTTCTTTTGAGAAGTTTCTACCTACCTACCATAGAGTGCACCCAAGCAATACCACTAACAGTGAGTGCTTGGATCCCACAACACACACATAAATATATATATATATATATATATATATATATATATATATATATATATATATATATATATATATATATATATATATATATATATATATATATATACATACACACATACACATATACACACATATATATATATACATACACATACACACACAGTATATGCTGTACATGGAATCTTGCATTTAGCCAATCAGTGCTGATTCTTGTATAAACATTATCATTCTCCACAGGAGTGAGCGGTTATCTTAGGGTTGCCACCCGCCCCGGTTTCACCGGGACAGTCCCGGTCTGAGGCTCTTTGTCCCGTAACTAGCCTCAAATGACCCGGGTTAAAGGGCCACTAAACCCAAAATCTTTCTTTCATGATTCAGATAGAGAAAATTACAATTTACTTCCATAATTTATTTTGCTTCATTTTTTAAATATCCTTATTTGAATAAAAAGCAATGTACATGGTGAGCCAATCACATGATGCTTCCATGTGCAGCAACCAATCATCAGCTAGTGAGCATATCTAGATATGCTTTTCATCAAAGAATATCAAGAGAATCAAACAAAATAGATAATATAAGTAAATTAGAAATATGTTTAACACTGCATTTTCTTTCTAAATCATAAAATAAAAAATGTTGGTGGCATGTCCCTTTAAGTGCTCCCCTGGCGCAGCAAGCAGCAGTGAGCACAGACTTTTCAAAAATTAAGCTGCCCAGAAGAGCGCTTAGCCCGGGGTTACAAAAAAATGGGTAGGTGGAGCCGTGGTGGAGTCTGCAGGAGAGACAGAGGGAAGGGGGAAGAGGGTTGAGGAGGGGAGTCAACTCGTCACTTCCTGCGGCAGACAGAGGCAGGATATCGCACGCGCGCACCCGCCCGCCCCACCACCAGTTTCTCTAGTCCGGCAGCAGACTGTGCAGAGCTCTATGTCTCCTGTCTGTGAGGCTGGCTGGATAGCCGCAGGAGGCAGGAAGGAAAAGGATGGGCTGAAGAAAATGCACCTGCATAAGGTGAAGTGCAAAACCATAATCTGCTATGTAAAATTAGTAAATGTGAATTTCAAGGACACAATTTAAATGTATAATGTAGTTTTATAAAAGAAGTGGAAGTATATATATATATATATATATATATATATATATATATATATATATATATATCATAATGAATTGGAGGCTGTGCGAAGCCATGCCCCAAGCCACACCCACTTCAAAAATGTCCAAGAATTTTCTGGGCAAAAGGTGGCAACCCTAGGTTATCTATATGGCACCCATGAACTAGTACTGTCTAGCTGTTGTGCAAGATTTGAAAAGCAAATAAAAAGCACTGAGATAAGAGGCAGCCTGCAGAGGCGTGGCAAGCAGGTTATACAGTATAACAAAGTTGTTATGCAAAACTGGGGAATAGGTAGAAAAGGAGTTACCTATCTTTTTTAAAAAAAAACTTTTAAAAGACTGTCCCTTTAATCAATACTTGCAAGGGGACACAGTAGGGTTCATCAACATATCGGTCCCCCCTGGGACATTAAAATAATCTGTAAGGCTGGGGATGAAAATGGTTAATCTGTCACTTGAGAAGTAAAAGTTATATTGACTGGCTGGTTAGTTATGGAATTGGATAAGAGCTACTGGGCGCCTGGCTGGTGTCTCGCATAATTAATAATTAATCTCACCATACTGCAACGTCTGAGACATGATTGCTGAAGGTCGCTCTCTCTGAAACAAAACCAAACATCAGTTTTTACAAACACAGGTTATAGCACACACTGTTCTTTAAACACCCCCACTCAACTGCGTTACATCACATTTGCACACACTGTTCTTTAAACACCCCCACTCACCTGCGTTACGTCACATTTGCACACACAGTTGTCATAAACGGCGGGAACACTTTAAAGTGTAGCCCTTTTACGGTGACGTCACACCCATCATACTCGGAGGGACGAGGCGTGGATGTTTGCACGGTTGCATGCTGGGAAATGTAGTCAGGAAGGATTAATCGCAAAGCAGCACTATTTTTGGTTGTTATAGCAATTGGTCTACATAATGTGTGCATTTGCATTATCTATCATTCTTTTTACCGACACTATCCGACTGTCTGTTTTCGTGATATTATTTAATAATATTCGCTTCCGGTTGTTTTGATTTGAAAATATGTTCACCGCTAGGTCTAAAAGAATTGCCTTTAAGAATTTGCAACTTTGACGCTTTATATTTTGCTACCAATCGTGAGCGCTACCTGTTCTGTGTTAAATGAATTCACTAAAACAAGATGTACCACTGCCAGCGTAAGAGCTTTGATGGACAAGGCGGCCAGACATCATTTTGTTGTAAATCTATGTAAACTATTAAGTATTTACCAGTTTAGTAACTGTATTTTTGTATTAAATGTACATTTTAGTAGTTTTCTTTGTTTCATTATATACAGCCCCCAAAAATATATTTTTTTCCAACCTTTGTAAACGCTGCTCTTTCGCGTGCATGATAGAAAATATTTGAGTACAATGCAATGATAGTCATAGAATGTACTGTACAGTTTGCGCTACTTGCTGTGTAACTCAGCTTAACCCTGGAAGCCCCAAGCACTGCAGATAGACGATGATTGACAGGAATTCCTGTTCAAGACTTTAGGGACAGTCTACACCAGAATTTTTATTGTTTTAAAAGATAGAAAATCCCTTTATTACCCATTTCCCAGTTTTGCATAATCAACACAGTTATAATAATATACTTTTAACCTCTGTGATTCTCTTGTATCTAAGCCTCTGCAAACTGCCCCTTTTTTCAGTTCTTTTGACAGACTTGCAGTCTAGCCAATCAGTGCCTGCTCCCAGATTACTTCACGTGCACGAGCACAGTGCTATCTATATGAAATATGTGAACTAACACCCTCGAGTGGTGAAAAACTGCTAAAATGCAATCTGAAAGAGGTGGGCTTCAAGGTCTAAGAAATTAGCATATGAACCTCCTATGTTAAGCTTTCAACTAAGAATACCAAGAGAACAAAGCAAAATTGGTGATAAAAGTAAATTGGTAAATTGTTTAAAATTACATGCTCTATCTGAATCATGAAAGTTTATTTTGGCCTAGACTGTCCCTTTAACCGCTTTGCTGGAATTAAAAACATAGATTTCCAGAATGTAATTTTACCCTACAATGTCCCTTCAATATAAACAAAGTGTGTTTGCAACAGAACATGTTGCCAGCCGGGTAGCATTATTAAAGGCACAGTCTACTTGATTTTTTGTATTGTTTATGAAGATACACAATCCTTTTATTACCCATTCCCCAGATTTGCATATGCAACACATATTAATACACATTTTACCTCTGTGATCACCTTGTATCTAAAGTAAAGCAAACTACAGATCAGGACACCGGGATCATCCCCAATAAATATCCAGATATCCAAATATCCAAGTGGTAGGTGCTCAAACCCTCAGGGACCCCCCTCCAAGGTCCAAAGAATATAGAGTATAAAATTAAGAAGGTAGCACTCTGTAAAAGGAAAACACCTTTACTGAAGCAACGTTTCAGGGCCTCCTGCCCCTTTCTCAAACTACCTTGTATCTAAGCGTCTGCAAACTGCACGCTTATCTCAGTTCTTTTAACACACTTGCATTTTAGCCAATCAGTGCTGACTCATAAATAACTCCACAGGAGTGAGCACAATATTATCTATATGACACACATGAACTATCACTGTGTAACTGTGAAAAACTGTCAAAATGCAATGAGATGAAAGCCGGCCTTCAACGGCTTAAAATCAGTTTGAGTCTACCTAGGTTAGCTTATAACAGAATACCAAGAGAATAAAGCAAAATTGATGATAAAAATAAATTGGAAAGTTATTTAAAATTGCATGCCCTATCTGAATTATGAAAGTTTAATTTTGACTTGATTGTCCCTTTAAGTAGCCGTGTAGGGTAATGTATTACTTTCTAATTTAACATGTTCTGCTATTCAAAGCACAAATGTGTTGCATACATTTATTTAACCACTTAGTGACCAGAGCACTTTTAAATTTTCTGACCGTTTGGGACCAAGGCTATTTTTACATTTTTGCGGTGTTTGTGTTTAGCTGTAATTTTCCTCTTACTCATTTACTGTATCCACACATATTATATACCGTTTTTCTCGCCATTAAATGAACTTTCTAAAGATACCATTATTTTCATCATATCTTATAATTTACTATAAAAATTATAAAATTTGATGAAAAAAATGGAAAAAACACACGTTTTCTAACTTTGACCCCCCAAATTCTGTTACCCATCTACAACCACCAAAAAACACCCATGCTAAATAGTTTCTGTATTTTTCCTGAGTTTAGAAATACCCAATGTTTACATGTTCTTTGCAAGTTCTAGGGCAATAAGTACAAGTAGCGCTTTGCTATTTCCAAACAATTTTTTTTCTTAAAATTAGCGATAGTTACATTAGAACGCTGATATCTGTCAGGAATCCCTGAATAACCCTTCACATGTATATTTTTTTTTAGTAGACAACCCAAAGTATTTATCTAGGCCCATTTTGGTATATTTCAGGCCACCATTTCACCGCCAAATGCAATCAAATAAAAAAATTGTTCAATTTTTACAAACGTTTTCACAAACTTTAGGTTTCTCACTGAAATCATTTACAAACAGCTTGTGCAATTATGGCACAAATGGTTGTAAATGCTTCTCTGGGATCCCCTTTGTTCAGAAATAGCAGACATATATGGCTTTGGCATTGATTTTTGGTAATTAGAAGGCCGCTAGATGCTGCTGCACACCACATTTTTATTATGTCCAGCAGTGAAGGGGTTAATTAGGTAGCTTGTAGGGTTAATTTTAGCTTAAGTGTAGAGATCAGCCTCCCACCTGACACATCCCACCCCCTGATCCCTCCCTGACCCCCCTTCAAACAGCTCTCTTCCTCCCCCACCTCCCAATTGTCACCGCCATCTTAAGTACTGGCAGAAGTCTGCCAGTATAAAAATAAAGGTGATGGTTTTTGTTTGTTTTTTAGTTTGTTTTTATATATTTTATATGAAGTGTAGGATCCCCCATTACCCCCCAACCTCCCTGATCCCCCCCCAAACAGCTCTCTAAGCCAGCCCCCCTCAACCTATTGGCCGCCATCTTAGGTACTGGCAGCTGTCTGCCAGTACCCAGTTTACTAACAAATATGCCCTTTTTTTTTCTAAAAAATATAAACCCCCTATTTTCTGTAGTGTAGCTTTCTCCCTCAATAACCTACCCCCTCCCGGATCCCTTTCCAAACAATTGTTTCCCCCTCCCTTTCCCTTCTCCCTCCTTCGGCTGAATATTGATGACCATGCACGCGCACATCCCGAGCATCACCCCCGCCTTCTTGCGTGCTCATGGACACTTAGTAACAGGATCCGAACTCGCACCAGCGACGGACTTTCATGCCGCCTCCCTGCTATGGCTCCCACCCACCAACAATTGGCACCATCGCTGGCCGATGCAGAGAGGGCCACAGAGGGTCTCTCTCTGCATCAGTAGGTAAAAAAACATAATTTATGTAAGAACTTACCTGATAAATTCATTTCTTTCATATTAGCAAGAGTCCATGAGCTAGTGACGTTATGGGATATACATTCCTACCAGGAGGGGCAAAGTTTCCCAAACCTCAAAATGCCTATAAATACACCCCTCACCACACCCACAATTCAGTTTAACGAATAGCCAAGAAGTGGGGTGATAAAAAAGTGCGAAAAGCATATAAAATAAGGAATTGGAATAATTGTGCTTTATACAAAATCATAACCACCACAAAAAAAGGGGCGGGCCTCATGGACTCTTGCTAATAATGAAAGAAATGAATTTATCAGGTAAGTTCTTACATAAATTATGTTTTCTTTCATGTAATTAGCAAGAGTCCATGAGCTAGTGACGTATGGGATAATGACTACCCAAGATGTGGATCTTTCCACACAAGAGTCACTAGAGAGGGAGGGATTAAAATAAAGACAGCCAATTCCTGCTGAAAATAATCCACACCCAAAATAAAGTTTAAACGAAAAACATAAGCAGAAGATTCAAACTGAAACCGCTGCCTGAAGTACTTTTCTACCAAAAACTGCTTCAGAAGAAGAAAATACATCAAAATGGTAGAATTTAGTAAAAGTATGCAAAGAGGACCAAGTTGCTGCTTTGCAGATCTGGTCAACCGAAGCTTCATTCCTAAACGCCCAGGAAGTAGATACTGACCTAGTAGAATGAGCTGTAATTCTCTGAGGCGGAATTTTACCCGACTCAACATAGGCAAGATGAATTAAAGATTTCAACCAAGATGCCAAAGAAATGGCAGAAGCTTTCTGGCCTTTCCTAGAACCGGAAAAGATAACAAATAGACTAGAAGTCTTAACGGAAAGATTTCGTAGCTTCAACATAATATTCAAAGCTCTAACAACATCCAAAGAATGCAACGATTTCTCCTTAGAATTCTTAGGATTAGGACATAATGAAGGAACCACAATTTCTCTACTAATGTTGTTGGAATTCACAACTTTAGGTAAAAATTCAAAAGAAGTTCGCAACACCGCCTTATCCTGATGAAAAATCAGAAAAGGAGACTCACAAGAAAGAGCAGATAATTCAGAAACTCTTCTAGCAGAAGAGATGGCCAAAAGGAACAAAACTTTCAAGAAAGTAATTTAATGTCCAATGAATGCATAGGTTCAAACGGAGGAGCTTGAAGAGCTCCCAGAACCAAATTCAAACTCCAAGGAGGAGAAATTGACTTAATGACAGGTTTTATACGAACCAAAGCTTGTACAAAACAATGAATATCAGGAAGAATAGCAATCTTTCTGTGAAAAAGAACAGAAAGAGCAGAGATTTGTCCTTTCAAAGAACTTGCGGACAAACCCTTATCTAAACCATCCTGAAGAAACTGTAAAATTCTCGTATTCTAAAAGAATGCCAAGAAAAATGATGAGAAAGACACCAAGAAATATAAGTCTTCCAGACTCTATAATATATCTCTCGAGATACAGATTTACGAGCCTGTAACATAGTATTAATCACGGAGTCAGAGAAACCTCTTTGACCAAGAATCAAGCGTTCAATCTCCATACCTTTAAATTTAAGGATTTCAGATCCTGATGGAAAAAAGGGCCTTGTGACAGAAGGTCTGTCTTAACAGAAGAGTCCACGGTTGGCAAGAGGCCATCCGGACAAGATCCGCATACCAAAACCTGTGAGGCCATGCCGGAGCTACCAGCAGAACAAACGAGCATTCCTTCAGAATCTTGGAGATTACTCTTGGAAGAAGAACTAGAGGCGGAAAGATATAGGCAGGATGATACTTCCAAGGAAGTGATAATGCATCCACTGCCTCCGCCTGAGGATCCCGGGATCTGGACAGATACCTGGGGAAGTTTCTTGTTTAGATGGGACGCCATCATATCTATTTCTGGAAGTTCCCACATTTGAACAATCTGAAGAAATACCTCTGGGTGAAGAGACCATTCGCCCGGATGCAACGTTTGGCGACTGAGATAATCCGCTTCCCAATTGTCTACACCTGGGATATGAACCGCAGAGATTAGACAGGAGCTGGATTCCGCCCAAACCAAAATTCGAGAATACTTCTTTCATAGCCAGAGGACTGTGAGTCCCTCCTTGATGATTGATGTATGCCACAGTTGTGACATTGTCTGTCTGAAAACAAATGAACGATTCTCTCTTCAGAAGAGGCCAAAAACTGAAGAGCTCTGAAAATTGCACGGAGTTCCAAAATATTGATTGGTAATCTCACCTCCTTGTGCCGTCAGAGATCCCCACACAGCTCCCCAACCTGTGAGACTTGCATCTGTTGAAATTACAGTCCAGGTCGGAAGCACAAAAGAAGCCCCCTGAATTAAACGATGGTGATCTGTCCACCATGTTAGAGAGTGTCGAACAATCGGTTTTAAAGATATTAATTGAGATATCTTCGTGTAATCCTTGCACCATTGCTTCAGCATACAGAGCTGAAGAGGTCGCATGTGAAAACGAGCAAAGGGGATCGCGTCCGATGCAGCAGTCATAAGACCTAGAATTTCCATGCATAAGGCTACCGAAGGGAATAATTACTGCAGAAATAGCATTAGGAACAGGAAAAACTTCTGGAATAACCACAGGAGCTTTAAATACCTTATCTAAATGTTTAGAATTAGTATCAAGAGGACCAGAATCCTCTATTTCTAAAGCAATTAGAAACTTCTTTAAGTAAAGAACGAATAAATTCCATTTTAAATAAATATGAAGATTTATCAGCATCAACCTCAGAGACAGAATCCTCTGAACCAGAGGAGTCATCAGAATCAGAATGATGATGTTCATTTAAAAATTCATCTGTAGGGAGAAAAGTTTTAAAAGATTTTTTACGTTTACTAGAAGGAGAAATAACAGACATAGCCTTCTTTATGGATTCAGAAACAAAATCTCTTATATTATCAGGAACATTCTGCACCTTAGATGTTGAGGGAACTGCAACAGGCAATGGTACTTTACTAAAGGAAATATTATCTGCTTTAACAAGTTTGTCATGACAATCAATACAAACAACAGCTGGAGAAATAGCTACCAAAAGTTTACAGCAGATTACACTTAGCTTTGGTAGATTCAGCACTTGACAGCGATTTTCCTGTAGTATCTTCTGGCTCAGATGCAACGTGAGACATCTTGCAATATGTAAGAGAAAAAACAACATATAAAGCAAAATTGATCAAATTCCTTAAATGACAGTTTCAGGAATGGGAAAGAATGCCAAAGAACAAGCTTCTAGCAACCAGAAGCAATAAAAAATGAGACTTAAATAATGTGGAGACAAAAGTGACGCCCATATTTTTTCGCGCCAAATAAGACGCCCACATTATTTGGCGCCTAAATGCTTTTTTGGCGCCAAAAATGACGCCACATCCGGAACGCCGACATTTTTGGCGCGAAATAAACGTCAAAGAATGACGCAACTTCCGGCGACACGTATGACGCCGGAAACGGAAATAGAATTTTTGCGCCAAAAAAGTCCGCGCCAAGAATGACGCAATAAAATGAAGCATTTTCAGCCCCCGCGAGCCTAACAGCCCACAGGGAAAAAGTCAAATTTTAAGGTAAGAAAAAATGGTCAAATCAAAATGCATTATCCCAAATATGAAACTGACTGTCTGAAAATAAGGAAAGTTGAACATTCTGAGTCAAGGCAAATAAATGTTTGAAATACATATATTTAGAACTTTATAAACAAAGTGCCCAACCATAGCTTGGAGTGTCACAGAAAATAAGACTTACTTACCCCAGGACACTCATCTACATATAGCCAGATAGCCAAACCAGTACTGAAACGAGAATCAGCAGAGGTAATGGTATATATAAGAGTATATCGTCGATCTGAAAAGGGAGGTAAGAGATGAATCTCTACGACCGATAACAGAGAACCTATGAAATAGACCCCTTAGAAGGAGATCACTTGCATTCAAATAGGCAATACTCTCCTCACATCCCTCTGACATTCACTGCACGCTGAGAGGAAAACCGGGCTCCAACTTGCTGCGGAGCGCATATCAACGTAGAATCTAGCACAAACTTACTTCACCACCTCCATCGGAGGCAAAGTTTGTAAAACTGAATTGTGGGTGTGGTGAGGGGGTGTATTTATAGGCATTTTGAGGTTTGGGAAACTTTGCCCCTCCTGGTAGGAATGTATATCCCATACGTCACTAGCTCATGGACTCTTGCTAATTTACATGAAAGAAACATAATTTATGCTTACCTGATAAATTTATTTTCTCTTGTGGTGTATCCAGTCCACGGATCATCCATTACTTGTGGGATATTCTCCTTCCCAACAGGAAGTTGCAAGAGGATCACCCACAGCAGAGCTGCTATATAGCTCCTCCCCTAACTGCCATATCCAGTCATTCGACCGAAACAAGCCGAGAAAGTAGAAACCATAGGGTGCAGTGGTGACTGTAGTTTAAATTAAAATTTAGACCTGCCTTAAAAGGACAGGGCGGGCCGTGGACTGGATACACCACAAGAGAAATAAATTTATCAGGTAAGCATAAATTATGTTCTCTTGTAAGGTGTAATCCAGTCCACGGATCATACATTACTTGTGGGATACCAATACCAAAGCTAAAGTACACGGATGAAGGGAGGGACAAAGGCAGGCTTAAATCGAAGGAACCACTGCCTGTAGAACCTTTCTCCCAAAAATAGCCTCCGAAGAAGCAAAAGTATCAAATTTGTAAAATTTTGAAAAGGTATGAAGCGAAGACCAATTCGCCGCCTTGCAAATCTGTTCAACAGAAGCCTCATTTTAAAGGCCCAGGTGGAAGCCACAGCTCTAGTAGAATGAGCTGTAATCCCTTTCAGGGGGCTGCCTGTCCAGCAGTCTCATAGGCTAAGTGTATTACGCTCCGAAGCCAAAAAGAAAGAGAGGTTGCCGAAGCTTTTTGACCTCTCCTCTGTCCAGAGTAAACAACAAACAGTGTAGATGTTTGGCGAAAATCCTTAGTAGCTTGTAAGTAAAACTTCAAAGCACGGACCACGTCCAGATTATGTAAAAGACGTTCCTTCTTTGAAGAAGGATTAGGACACAATGATGGAACAACAATGTCTTGATTGATATTCTTGTTAGAAACTACCTTAGGTAAAAACCCAGGTTTTGTACGCAGAACTACTTTATCTGAATCAGATAAGGAGAATCACATTGTAAAGCAGATAACTCAGAGACTCTCTGAGCCGAGGAAATAGCCATCAAAACAGAACTTTCCAAGACAAAAGTTTAATATCAATGGAATGAAGGGGTTCAAACGGAACCCCTTGAAGAACTTTAAGAAACAAGTTTAAGCTCCATGGGGGAGCAACAGGTTTAAACACAGGCTTGATTCTAACCAATAGCCTGACAAAAAGCTTGAACGTCTGGAACTTCAGCCAGACGCTTGTGCAAAAGAATAGACAGAGCAGAAATCTGTCCCTTTAAAGAACTAGCTGATAATCCTTTTCCACAACCCTCTTGGAGAAAGGACAATATCCTAGGAATCCTAACCTTACTCCATGAGTAATTCTTGGATTCACACCAATAAAGGTATTTACACCATATCTTATGGTAGATTTTCCTGGTGACAGGCTTTCGCGCCTGTATTCAGGGTATCAATGACTGACTCGGAGAAGCCACGCTTGATAAAAGCAAGCGTTCAATCTCCATGCAGTCAGTCTCAGAGAAATTAGATTCGGATGATTGAAAGGACCTTGTAGTAGAAGGTCTTGTCTCAGAGGCAGGGTCCATGGTGAAAGGATGACATGTCCACTTAGGTCTGCATACCAGGTCCTGCGTGGCCACGCAGGCGCTATCAAGATCACCAATGCTCTCTCCTTTTTGATTTTGGCAATCAGTCGAGGGAGCAGAGGAAACGGTGGAAACACATAAGCCAGGTTGAAGAACCAAGGCGCTGCTAGAGCATCTATCAGTGCCGCTTCTGGGTCCCTGGACCTGGATCCGTAACAAAGGAACTTTTGGCGTTCTGGTGAGAACGCCATGAGATCCAGTTCAGGTTTGCCCAACGATGAACCAATTGAGCAAACACCTCCGGATGGAGTTCCCACTCCCCCGGATGAAAAGTCTGACGACTTAGAGAATCCGCCTCCCAGTTCTCTACACCTGGGATATGGATTGCTGATAGGTGGCAAGAGTGAGTCTCTGCCCAGCGAATTATCTTGGAGACTTCCAGCATCGCTAGGGAACTCCTGGTTCCCCCTTGATGGTTAATGTAAGCCACAGTCGTGATGTTGTCTGACTGAAATCTGATGAACCTCAGGGTTGCTAACTGAGGCCAAGCTAGAGGAGCATTGAATATTGCTCTTAACTCCAGAATATTTATTGGAGGAGTTTCTCCTCCTGAGTCTACGATCCCTGAGCCTCCAGGGAATTCCAGACTGCACCCCAACCTAGAAGGCTGGCATCTGTTGTTACAATTGTCCAATCTGGCCTGCGAAAGGTATACCTTTGGACAGATGGACCCAAGATAGCCACCAGAGAAGAGAATCTCTGGTCTCTTGATCCAGATTTAGCAGAGGGGACAAATCTGTGTAATCCCCATTCCATTGACCGAGCATGCATAGTTGCAGCGGTCTGAGATGTAGGCGCGCAAATGGCACTATGTCCATCGCCGCTACCAATTAAGCCGATTACTTCCATACACTGAGCCACCGAAGGGCGCGGAATAGAATGAAGAACACAGCAAGATTTTATAAGCTTTGAATACCTGGACTCTGTCAGGTAAATCTTAATTTCTACAGAAAGGAGACTCTTGTGAGTGGGGATAGAGAACTCTTTCCTCGTTCACCTTCCACCCATATGACCTGAGAAATGCCAGAACTATGTCCGTATGTGACTTGGCAATCTGAAAGCTTGACGCCTGTATCAGGATGTCGTCCAGATAAGGAGCCACTGATATACCTCGCGGTCTTAGAACCGCCAGAAGCGATCCCAGAACCTTTGTAAAGATTCTTGGAGCTGTAGCTAACCCGAAGGGAAGAGCCACAAATTGGTAATGCCTGTCCAGAAAGGCAACCTTAGGAACCGATGATGATCTTTGTGAATCGGTATGTGGAAGGTAAGCATCCTTCAAACTCCACTGTGGGTCATGTATTGACCCCTCCTGGATCATAGGTAGGGATGGTCCGAATAGTTTCCATTTTGAACGAAGGAACTCTGAGGAATTTGTTTAAGATCTTTAGATCCAAAATGGGTCTGAAGGTTCCCTCTTTTTTGGGAACCACAAACAGATTTGAATAAAAACCCTGTCCCTGTTCCGTCTGTGGAACTGGACAGATCACCTCCCATAATTAGGAGGTCTTGCACACAGCGTAAGAATGCCTCTTTCTTTATCTGGTTTACAGATAATCTCGAAAGGTGAAATCTCCCTTGAGGTGGGGAAGCTTTGAAGTCCAGAAGATATCCCTGAGATATGATCTCCAATGCGCAGGGATCTTGAACATCTCTTGCCCACGCCTGGGCGAAGAGAGAAAGTCTGCCCCCTACTAGATCCGTTACCAGGTAGGGGGCCGTTCCTTCATGCTGTCTTAGAGGCAGCAGCAGGCTTTCTGGCCTGCTTGCCCTTGTTCCAGGACTGGTTAGGATTCCAGCCCGGCTTGGATTGAGCAAAAGTTCCCTCTTGTCCTTGTAGCAGAGAGAAGTTGATGCTGAACCTGCCTTGAAGTTTTGAAAGGCACGGAAAAGTTAGGACTGTTTGGCCTTTGATTTGGCCCTGTCCTGAGGAAGGCATGACCCTTACCTCCAGTAATGTCAGCAATAATTTCCTTCAAACCAGGCCCGAATAGGGTCTGCTCCTTGAAGGGATGTTAAGTAATTTAGACTTTGAAGTCACGTCAGCTGACCAGATTTAAGCCATAGCACCCTACGCGCCTGGATGGCGAATCCAGAATTCTTAGCCGTTAGTTTAGTCAAATGAACAATGGCATCAGAAACAAAAGAATTAGCTAGCTTAAGTGTTCTAAGCTTGTCAAGTATTTCAGTCAATGGAGTAGCTGTCTGAAAGGCCTCTTCCAGAGACTCAAACCAGCAGCAGTGACATGGCGCAATGCATCGCAAGGGGCTGCAGGATAAAACCTTGTTGAATAAACATTTTCTTAAGGTAACCTTCTAATTTTTTATCCATTGGATCTGAAAAAAGCACAAACTGTCCTCGACAGGGATAGTGGTATGCTTTGCTAAAGTAGAAAACTGCTCCCTCCACCTTAGGGACCGTCTGCCATAAGTCCCATGTGGTGGCGTCTATTGGAAACATTTTTCTAAAAATAGGAGGGGGGAAAACGCACACCGGGTCTATCCCACTCCTTATTAATAATTTCTGTAAACCTTTTACGGTATTGGAAAAAACATCAGTACACACCGGCACTGCATAGTATTTATCAGTCTACACAATTTCCCTGGCACTGCATTGTGTCACAGTCATTCAGAGCAGCTAAACACCTCCCCAAGCAATACACGGAGGTTCTCAAGCTTAAATTTAAAGTAGAAATATCTGAATCAGGTGTCCCCCGAATCAGAAATGTCACCCACAGACTGAAGCCTCTCCTTCCTCAGCTGCTGCATATGTGACGCAGTATCAGACATGGGCCTTAAAGCATCTGCGCGCTCTGTACTACGTCTAACCCCAGAGCTATCACGCTTTCCTCTGAATTCAGGCAGTCTGGCTAATACCGCTGACAGGGTATTATCCATGATTGCCGCCCATGTCCTGCAAAGTAATCGCTGATGGGCGTCTTTGATGTACTTGGCGCCATTTTAGCGGAGAAGTCCCTTGAGCGGGAGTCAAAGGGTCCGACACGTGGGGAGAGTTAGTCGGCATAACTTCCCCCTCGTCAGAATCCCTCTGGTGATAAATTTTTTAAAGATAAAAGCTGATCTTTATTGTTTAAAGTGAAATCAATACATTTAGTACACATTCTCCATATGGGGTTCCCACCATGGCTTTTAAACTAATGAACAAGGAGTTTCCTCTATGTCAGACATGTTTATACAGACTAGCAATGAGACTAGCAAGCTTTGGGAAAACACTTTAAATCAAGTTAAACAAGCCAATATAAAAAACGTCTACTGTGCCTTTAAGAGAAACAAATTTTGCTAAAATTTGAAATAACAGTGAAAAAGGGCAGTTAAACTAACTAAATTTTTACAGTGTTATGTAACAAGTTAGCAGAGCATTGCACCCACTTGCAAATGGCATGATTAACCCCTTAATACAAAAAACGGATTAACAAAATGAAAAAAACGTTTTTAAACAGTCACAACAACTGCCACCAGCTCCCCCACTGTGGCTTTACCTTCCTCATACACGACTTTTGAAGCCTTTTGAGCCCTTCAGAGATGTCCTATAGCATGCAGGGGACTGCTGAGGGAAGCTGAATGTCTCTGTCTGTAATTTTAACTGCGCAAAAAAGCGCTAAAATAGGCCCCTCCCACTCATATTACAACAGCGGAAAGCCTCAGGAAACTGTTTCTAGGCAAAAATCAAGCCAACCATGTGGAAAAAACTAGGCCCCAATAAGTTTTATCACCAAAGCATATATAAAAACGATTAAACATGCCAGCAAACGTTTTATATTGGCACATTAATCAGAGTATATACCTCTGATAGCAAGCCTGATACTAGTCGCTATTAAAATCACTGTATTTAGGCTTAACTTACATTAATCCGGTATCAGCAGCATTTTCTAGCAATTCCATCCCTAGAAAAACTTAAACTGCACATACCTTATTGCAGGATACCCTGCACGCCATTCTCCCTCTGAAGTTACCTCACTCCTCAGACCATATGTGAGAACAGCAGTGGATCTTAGTTACTTCTGCTAAGATCATAGAAAAACGCAGGCAGATTCTTCTTTTAAATGCTGCCTGAGATAAAATAGTACAACTCCGGTACATTTAAAAACAATAAACTTTTGATTGAAGAAAAAACTAACTATATTACACCACTTTCCTCTTACTACCTCCAGCTATGTTGAGAGTTGCAAGAGAATGACTGGGTATCGGCAGTTAGGGGAGGAGCTATATAGCAGCTCTGCTGTGGGTGATCCTCTTGCAACTTCCTGTTGGGAAGGAGAATATCCCACAAGTAATGGATGATCCGTGGACTGGATACACCTTACAAGAGAAAAAGGTATTGCAGTGATACCTCAATATTGAGGCATCACTGCAATACCTTGAAAGCGGCTGGAAGCGATCACGATCGCTTCCACTGCTTGAAACCCCTGAGGACATACAGGGTACGTCCTTGGTCATTAACTGACAGTTTTTGTAGGACGTACCCCAGGGCCGGCTTATCAATGGGACCAACAGGGTCCCACGGACCCAGGCAGCACTTGACAGGGGGCGGCAGTTCAGTCCAGTGACTGTTATTGTTATAGTCTGCCGACTGCCGCTTCCTGCCTGCCTCCCCCTCTGTGCTCAGCGGCCGCGGCATAACTGTGAAACTGTGTCCACTGTGGTGAATATTCCCCTCTGTGAGGCAGCCGCATGTGTGAATATTTACACTTACATAAAGAATCTGATTCCCAGGGGGCAAGGGCGGGCCAGACAGACCTCAGACCAGGAGGCGACTCCGCATTATGAGGGAGGGAAGCCAGATATAATGACGTTTGTCATTGTCATATAACCCCGCCCCCTCTGGTTCTGCTGCCGCAGCTCTAAAATAACTCTAGGTGAGCAGTGACTGCCTAATACACTGTGGACGTAGGTGGGGAGCGCCTGCCCTGGAGTCCTGCGCAGTTGCAGGCAGCTATCCCTGGAACATCAAGGCGAGGAGGAGACAGGACTCACAGGAAGAGTAAAAAGACGGATGTAAATCCTGCGCAGAAGACAGATGGGGGGAAGGGGATTGGGAGTACCTCTAGCTCTCCTCAACGGGTACCCTAGTGTACCCGATGTAAACAGAAAACAGTAGGGGATGGAGGTGAGCGCCAAAGTAGGCTGAGGAAAGGGGAAAGGGACCAACTGCCCACAATGTGGGTCTCCTACTGGTAGTTAAGGAGCGAGTGTGCAAGAAAAATATATATAATGCTAAAATAGTTATAAAGGTTAAAAAATGTATTCAATATTTATTCCACACAATTAGTTAAAAAATGTCGGTGATCTTCTAAAAAATACAGTAAAAAAATACACACTCATAAAACGATCATGGATCCATGTTACAATAACGATATGATGACATAAAATCAGAATAAAAATAAAAATACAAAGTAAAATTAAAAATAGAAATGACCTGGTGCACCTAAAAGCGTATGACAATGAATGACATGATAGGCCAAGTAATCTTAGTGTGGGTGGTACTCTTGGTACAGTCCGATATTGATGAGTTGTTCTTCTAATTGTATTTATCCAAACAGATAGCCGTGTGACAAAAAAGAAAGTGTCTGTATCTATATCCAATTCTGAAAAAATTCCAAAATGGTGTGTGTCCTGTGGCTGAAAAAAAATAAAAATAAAATAGAAATACAAAACTTAAAAATGTGAAAAACAATGTGATCACTAGAAAAAAATCAGAAAAAAATTGTGGAAAAAAATAAGTAACTTCGCAAAATGTGGAAATCCTCAAACAGGTGAAGCAAAAAAGTTAATCTTTCAAAAGTTAATCAATAAGTGTCCAAAAATGATAAAGTGAATTCTGTGCAGTGAAGTTGTTCGCCCAGTTTGATGCAATAAAACAAATAAAACTGTGCAAAAACCTGCAAAGAAAACAAACAATACTATAATATATACAAACTGTTCAGTGGATGTATCAGTATTATGCTTACTCAAATCAGTCGACGCGTTTCGGCCATGTACTCCTGGCTGAACCTCCCTGTAAAGGAGTTAAAGTATAATAGGATCTCAACTGCAGAAGTACAAGTAATATAGAAGGTAAATGGTTAATTGTTGTTTGAGTCCTTTTGAGGTTAGGAGGACTATTCAGTTACAGGAGAGAAGTAGTAAATCCTGTAAAGAGTCTTTGAAGGAATTTAATTATTGCTAGTTATATTGTATAGATATGTGGCAACCCGTTGCCAGATAGTGAAAAGTCTGTTTGTTCATTAATAAGTTGATACACACCCTTAGGTGCCTATCTATCCCCCTCTTAGCTTGACACGAAGGCTCAGTGAAGATTTTTGCATATAATAATATTTTACTCACAGTAACCTTGTGCAGGATTCAATTCAGTTCTGCTGAGAAGGTGTGGGCGAGAGCGAGTTCAAGCAGCCTGCTGCAGCGACGGCTGTGTGAAGGCCGGCGGTTGACGTCACCAATGAGCTGTGTGGCTGAGCACCAATCGGGTTGCGATGGAAAAAGCGGCAGCTTCGATGCGAACAAACAAACAGACTAAAAAGTTATTCCTCTGTTTGGCGGGGTTTACCGCAAGATTGAATTGATTGCTGGTAGATTATTCAGAGAAGTGAGTTGTTTAAGTTGATTTCTGAAAGTCTCCAAAAGTAATATATCCTGTAGTCAATAATAGGTTTAGATTCAGGTTGCCAGTGAACAAGGTTCTGCACAACTTGCAAGATTAATTGACAAGATCCAAGGTGGATTGTGGGAATTTATAGAAATTTCTTAAAGGGATAGAGATTGCTTAAAGGGATACTCCAAAGTGGAAAATAAGCATGACAGATCCCCCCCGTCAAAGGTGCTGCACCGCAGCAACAGGACCAGGCCTGTCAGGCTGATTACGATGGAATGCAGTAAGCAGTCGAAGGAGCATTGATGTTATCGACCGGCTCCAGGAATCCTCTTCAGTGCCCATAACCTTTCCATCGAATCAAATATTGAAGATGTCCCTGGAACAATCTGGAATCACAAATAGTTTGGATCTCGTAGACTTCTTCTGCCACAGGTGCTGGAATGGAGTACATAGAGGAGGATTGACTTCTTGTTGGAGTGTATGGTTTCACCAGGGACACATGGAAAGTCGGATGGATTTATATTCTTTGAGGTAAATCCAGCGTGAGAGCATTTTCATTGACTACTACGGGATATCCGAAAAGGTCCAATGAAAAGTTGAGAGAATTTTTTTACAGGGAGTGTTTAGTTTTAAATTCGTAGTTGAAAGCCATCATACTTTATCACCCACTGAATATTTTGAGGGGTTCTTCTTTTAGCATCATAGTATCTTTTTTTGTTTCAATTGTGCTTCCTTAATGTTTTCTTTCAAATAGGTGAATGACTCTACAATTGTATTGGTGATATCATCAACCAGAGAGTGAATTTTTGTTCAGTTGTGGATATACCATGAAAAGAAGGATGTACCCATAATTGGAGGAAAAATGGGGTAGATTTAGTGGAAGCCATTGAATGAATTGTTATAAAGCGTATTCAGCTGTTGCAATGTTATCATACCATTGGTCCTGATGGAAAGAGCAATAACATCTGATATATTGTTCGAGCCATTGGTTGACTCTTTCTGTTTGCCCATTTGTTTGTGGGTGAAATGGCGGCGCTGAATCGTTGTTCAATGTGTAGAACTTTACATAAAGCTTTCCAAAACTTAGATGTGAACTGGATCCCCTATCTGTGATGATGATGGAAGGTAACCCATGTAGTCTAACTACGTTTTGTAAGAACAACTCTGCTGTTTCAGCGCGGTGGGTAACTTCCTGTAGGGGATAAAGTGAGCCATCTTTGTTAGGAGATCAACAACAACAAGAATAGTGGTACAGTTGCTAGATCTAGGAAGATCCGACAATGTAGTCCATACCAACAGTTTGCCAAGGACGATCTGGTATGTGTAAGGGTTTTAACAACCCCATATGGTTTACACCCTTTCAGGTTTTAGTATGGTACACGTCTCGCAAGAGTTTACCATAATCTTTTACTGTTGACTCAATATTGGGCCACCAGTAATTCCTTTTTAGCAATTCCAATGTTCTCTGCACTCCAGGATGTCCAGCAAGAGGTGCTTCATGATGATGGTATAAAATTTTGTCTCTAAATGAAGGAGGTATGAAAAGTTTATCTTTATAGTAGAAAAGTGAATCATCTTTTTTCTTTAAGTTTCTCCTTTGGGAAGGAAAGATCTTGCTGATGAGAATCTCGGAAAGAACTGTATGGGGTCAACATAGGCACAGAAATGATCAGGTGTAAGTATTGCCCTGGGAGGATTTTTCTACTGAGGTTTTGGTTAAGTCCTTCTGGAGAGAGCATCTGCCTTTCCATTCTTCGAACCTGGTCGATATGTGATATGGAAATTAAACCGTGTGAAATAAAGCTCCAACGAAGTTGGCGAGCAGAAGGGTTTTTGCTTGATTGAAGATATTCTAAATTCCGATGTTCCGTATCTATGAGTATGGGGATTTTAGTTCCTTCAAGGAGATGTCGCCAGTGTTCAAAAGAATTCCTTATCAACGAGAAGATAACTTATCCCCAATGAATAGTTTAGTTCAGGGGGGTGTCATTAACCTGGAGAAGAAAGCTACCGGATGTATGGATCTGCAGGTGATTTTCTTTGGGAAAGTATGGCTCCTAAAGCGTAATTAGAGGCATCTACCCTCAAGGTATATTGCAAGGATGGGATTAGGAAATTGTAGTATTGGTGCTGATGTAAATGAGGTCTTAAGAAAATCAAAAGCTTCTTGTGCCTTTTTATTCCAAATAAATGGAGAACGAGAACCAGTGAGAGAACTAAGGGGTTTAGCAATGCAGAGAACCCCTTAATGAATTTCCGGTAGAAATGGCAAATCCCAGGAAATCGATGTACATCTTTTGTAGAAGTAGGTACAGGCCAATTCTTTAATCGCATCTACCTTGTCTTCTTCCATTCTTGATACCTGCCAGATGATATATGATATCCTAAGAAAGAGATCTCTGAGCACATGGAACAAACACTTTTCGGGTTTAGCAAATAGTTGGTGTGTACGAAGTCTTCCCAACACCCAACGAACATGTTTCTGGTGATCCTCAAGATTGTCTGAGTAAATCAGGATATCATCCAAGTAAACCACCATGCACACGTCCAGCAAATCTCGAAAGATGTCATTGATGAAGTGCTGGAACGTGGCTGGGGCATTACATAACCCGAAAGGCATTACAAGGTATTCATATAATCCGTAGCGTGTTCTGAAGGCAGTGAGCCACTCATCACCTTCTCGGATCCTGACGAGGTTATATGCACCTCTTAAGTCCAGTTTGGTGTAGATTTTTGCTTGACTGAGACGTTCGACTAATTCCGGTATTAATGGTAACGGATACCTATTTTTCACTGTTATTTTGTTCAGAAGACGATAATCTATGATGGGCCTCAAAGAGTTGTCTTTGTTTCTGACAAAGAAAATGCCAGCTCCAGCTGGGGAGGTAGAAGGTCTAATAAAACCTTTTTTTAGGTTGTCATCAATATATGACTTTAGATGTTCTAGTTCAGGGTTAGACAGCGGATAGATGTGCCCATAAGGAATAGCAGACCCAGGTAACACTCAAGTAGGGCAGTCGTAGATGCGGTCCGTGTGGTGGCAGTGTCCTCCGCTTCCCCTTCTTGCTAAACACATCTGCATATTCATTGATAGCATCAGGTAAGATAAACTCTGTCATATGTAATATCTGTTGAGGGGGAAGACAGGATTTTTGACAGAAGGACGAATCAAAATGCACTTGAAGATCACCCCAATCTATCCTTGGTTTATGTTTTTGCTAGCCAAGAAAGTCCTAAAAACTATGGAGAACATAGGAGATGGTATAATGTCAAAAACAATGAATTCAGTATGACCTGAAACAGTGGTTATCTTGATAGGTATGGTGTGGTGTGTAATAGGACCAGTATTAATCAATGTCCCATCAATAACACGTATTGACACAGGAATTGCTTTCAAACATAAAGCAATTTTATTTTTCTTAGCTAAATCAATATCCAGGAAATTTGAATAGGTCCGGAATCCACTATAGCTTCAGTTGTAGTATATGGTGGTCCCACTGTAGGGAGAGAAATAACGTACAGTAAGCAGAGTTAGACTTTATTAATGAAATAGTTATGAGTAGTGGTGGACTTACTGTTCTTCTGACGATGAAGGATGGGGCATTCTTTCACTGAATGGTTAGATGATGCACAATACATGCAGAGATTGGCTCTCTTCCTACGCATCCGTTCTTCTGGTTGCAGAGGTCCCTTAGTAAATCCTATATCCATAGGTAGGGTTATCTCTAGATTCTCTAGAAGTTGAGGTAGTATTAGAAGATGGGTAGGTCTTGGATGGTAGTTCTGAATGTGTTCGTTCAGCTCTCCTCTCTCTAAGACGTCTATCAATATGTATAGACAGGTCTATCAATCCCTCTAAAGTTCTGGGGAGGTCAGCCCGTGCTAACTCATCTTTCAAAGGATCGCTTAATCCCAATCTGTATTGATTGCGTAATGATATGTCACTCCATTCAGAATCTTTAGCATAGAGTTTTAAATTCTGTGAGATATTCCTCTACAGGTCTACGACCCTGTTTTAGGGAGCGCACTACTAGTTTCAGCTGAAAGCTGTTTTTGGGTATCAGCGTAAAGTATTCCCCATTTGGGAGAAAAAATCTGTGAGTGAACCAAGGATAGGGATCTTCATTCTCAAAGAATACATCTGCCCATTTACGGGGTTCCCCCCTAAGAAAAGAGATTACAGTCATAACTTTTATCCTTTCATTATGGTAAGTCTTAGGTCTCATTTGAAATAGAAGATTGCAGGCATTCTTAAATTGTCTGTACTCTGATCGCTGTCCAGAGAAAAGATCAGGGAGAGAAAACCTTGTGGTTCTGAGCTATTCTCTTCTAAGCATAGTGGATAATGATTCATTCCTAATTTGTAGTTCTCTAACACCTTGAGTGAGTTGATCAACACGCTGTGTTTAAATTGTACACAACTGTTGGTATCTCTGCTGGATCCATGGTAATGGTCAATTAATATGTAAGGCAGCTGAACTCCCTGTAAAGGAGTTAAAGTATAATAGGATCTCAACTGCAGAAGTAAGTAATATAGAAGGTAAATGGTTAAATTGTTGTTTGAGTCCTTTTGAGGTTAGGAGGACTATTCAGTTACAGGAGAGAAGTAGTAAATCCTGTAAAGAGTCTTTGAAGGAATTTAATTATTTGCTAGTTATATTGTATAGATATGTGGCAACCGTTGCCAGATAGTGAAAAGTCTGTTTGTTCATTAAAGTTGATACAACCCTTAGGTGCCTATCTATCCCCCTCTTAGCTTGACACGAAGGCACAGTGAAGATTTTGCATATATAATATTTTACTCACAGTAACCTTGTGCAGGATTCAATTCAGTTCTGCTGAGAAGTGTGGGGAGAGCGAGTTCAAGCAGCCTGCTGCAGCGACAGCTGTGTGAAGGCCGGCGGTGACGTCACCAAATGAGTGTGTGGCTGAGCACCAATCGGGTGCGAGGAAAAGCGGCAGCTTCGATGCGAACAAACAAACAGACTAAAAAGTTATTCCTCTGTTTGGCCGGGGTTTACCGCAAGATTGAATTGATTGCTTGGTAGATTTCATTCAGAGAAGTGAGTTGTTTAAGTTGATTTCTGAAAGTCTCCAAAGTAATATATCCGTAGTCAATAATAGGTTTAGATCAGGTTTGCCAGGTGAACAAGGTCTAGCACAACTTGCAAGATTAATTGACAAGGATCCAAGGTGGATGATGGGAATTTATAGAAAGATTTCTTAAAGGGATAGAGATTGCTTAAAGGATACTCCAAAGTGGAAAAATAAGCATGACAGATACAGACACTATCTTTTTTGTCACACTGCTATCTGTTTGGATAAATACAATTAGAAGAACACTCATCAATATCCGGACTGTTACCAAGAGTACCACCCACACTAAGATACTTGGCCTATCAGGTCATTCATTGTCATACGCTTTTAGGTGCACCAGGTCATTTCTATTTTTAATTTTACTTTGTATTTTTATTTTTATTTTTATTCTGATTTTATGTCATCATATCGTATTGTAACATGGATCCATGATCGTTTATGAATGTGTATTTTTTTTACTGTATTTTTTAGAAGATCACCGACATTTTTAACTAATTGTGTGGAATAAATATTGATATACATTTTTAACCTTTATAACTATTTTAGCATTATATATATTTTTTGCACACTCGCTCCTTAACTACCAGTAGGAGGACTCACAGGAGAGTGACTGACTATCGATTTTCTGGCCTGGCTGCTGGTAAGTTTTTTCTGGACTGAGGTTGGCACTGCCAAGTGCTGGGGTGCAGGGAGCTCGCCATTGATTAGAACTATTTGAGTTTTTAGTTTTAATGTAATTGTTGCAGTCAATTGAGTCTCAGTTGGTAAATATGCACTTGCATTAGCGCTTGAAAGCATAATTAGTGTATGTAGTTGTCACATAAAGATAAATCCCATTATATGAAACTTTACCATTGTATACTAATCATAATAGTTATGTTATTTTTAGCTGTGTTTTTCTAAAAAGTTAACAAACACAGTATATACCTTTTGTGTAATATATATATATATATATATAAATAAAAACACACCCCAAGATGCACGTAATATATACACACACATACATACATACCATATATATATATATAGTATACATATGCCAGACCACAAACACAGTATATACTGTGTTATGTATAATATATATATATATAAAACAAACACACCCCAAGACCGCACATATATGCACACATACACACACAGAGTTATCTTTTATACACTCCCCTTACAGCACAACCTGTGCAGATTGCATATTTATAAACCATCATAGACAGTCTATGGTTTATAAATATGCAATCTGTACAGGTTGGTGCTGTAAGGAGTGTATAAAAGATAACTCTGTGTATGTGTGCATATATGTGCGTCTTGGTGTGTTTTGTATTATATTTATATATATATATATATTATACATAACAGTATATACTGTGTTTGTGTCTGCATGTGTATATATATATATATATATATATATATAATATATATATATTATATGTATGTGTGTGTGTGTATACATGCGTCTTGGGGTGTGTTTGTTTCTCTTGTAAGATGTATCGAGTCCACGGATTCATCCTTACTTGTGGGATTTTCTCCTTCCCAACAGGAAGTGGCAAAGAGTGCACCCACAGCAGAGCTGTCTATATAGCTCCCCCCTTAGCTCCACCCCCCAGTCATTCTCTTTGCCTACTCTAAGAAACTAGGAAGGGCAGAGCGAGTGTGGTGACAAAAATGTTAGTTTTTTATTTCTCAAGCAAAAGTTTGTTATTTTAAATGGTACCGGTCTGTACTATTTACTCTCTGGCAGAAAAGGGATGAAGATTTCTGCAAGGAGGATTATGATCTTAGCACTTTGTAACTAAGATCCACTGCTGTTCTCACAAGGCCTGAAGAGTACAGGAAAACATCAGTTGGGGGAACGGTTTGCATGCTAAGCTGCATTTGAGGTATGTTCAGCCTATATTTTTTCTAGACAGACTGTGTTAATTCTAGAAAAGGCTGGTAATATACCCATGAGGGAAAGGTAAGCTGTATTCAGACACTTTGATAGGAATTTCAGCTTGCTTGAAGGGCTCATAAGTTACTGGTGACACTGTTAGGAAAAAACGTTTTTTTTGTTTGTTCAGTAAATGATGCAATTATAACGTTTTTTTTGAAGGGACTAAAGGTGTCATTGTGGCTTGTTTTAGGGTTTTTTAACCCACATGGTTAATTAAGAGACACTCAGGTGTTTTTCTAATAGGCCTCAAAACATCGAGTGAGGTGGGAGGGGCCTATTTTCGCGCCTCAGTTGCGCAGTGTCTTTTCCTTAGAGACATCCAACTGCTTCTCCAGTGGTTCCTGCTGTGTTTGAGGGCTGTAAGGGAGGTTTTTCCCCCACAAATCGTTCTGAAGGGCAGGTAGGCGGAGACAACTAGATTATATGCTTGGATATTGGGTAGTGCTAAGCCGGCAGTTAGCTTTGAGTTCATAAGTCGGTAACAAGCTATACGTGGTTTTGCATTATTCCATAGAAATCCAGAACATGCCTTATTATACTTGAGGACATCTTTCCCCCGCATAATAATTGGCATATTCTGGAAAATATATAAGAGTTTGGGAAAAATAATTGTTTTGATCATGACCACTCGAGCTGATAAAGAGATGGGTAGGGATGTCCACTCCTCCAGTTTCCTCATACAATGTTGCAAACATTGTGTATAATTCAACTCATACCAATCTTCTGGGTTTTTGGTGAGTCTGAGGCCTAAATACGTGATTTGGGATACTTCCTCAAAGGGATGCATAATTCTACGTGCCGGGTTTCTATATAGCCATAACAATTCCAATTTCAGAATATTAACCTTGTACCCGAAATTGCTCCAAATTGAGTAATAATATTCTGAAATATTGGGAGTGCCTCTCTCACTTTGGACATGAATAGTAATAGGTCGTCTGCGTATAGCATCAAGACCAGTTTGTCGCCCGCCAAAAAGATGCCTTCTAATTCCTGACGAAGTAATATCGCTAAAGGCTCTAAACAAATATTAAAAAGCAACAGAGAGAGTGGACATCCCTGTCTAGTCCCTCTCTGTAAGGTAAAGCGTTGCAAAATCGAATTTGTTAATAATAATTGCCGAAGTGGGAGAACTATAAATAAGTCTAATATAATTACTGAAATGCCCAGAGAACCCAAATTGCCCTAATGAGAAAAACAGATGGTCCCAACCAATCCGATCAAAAGCCTTCTCGGCATCGACTGTTATTATAACTTTATCCTGCATCACGTGAGATCCCACAGTCCTATATTTATTCCAAATAAATTCTATCAGTACTAGAACCTTCCTCATGTTTCTTACTGGGTTCCGTCCTGGCATAAATCCAGATTGATTTTCATGTATTAGGTCTCCAATATGTGGCTTCAATCGGTTGGCTAAAATTGCGGCTAACATCTTGTAATCAGTATTCAAAACTGAAATCGGCCTATATGAGCTAGGTAATTCAGGATCTTTATCTTTCTTCAAGATTAAAGAGATGTTGGCCGCCGCAAAATATGGGGAGCACGTAGAATTTTCCAAAAAATATAAATTGAATAGTTTATTCAAAATAGGTAAAGTTTGGGTTTGTAGAATTCTGTAGAATTCTATAGGCAGCGCATCTGGCCCAGGCGCTTTATTTAACTTGGATTTCTTAATGGCACATAAGATTTCATTGTCTGAGATAACAGCATTAATGGAACTCAGAGCTTCTGATGAGAGTTTCGGTATCTTAATCTTATTCCAAAATGCTATTCTCTCAGCGATATTATGGGAATCTGCTTTATATAGTTCTTGAAAAAACTGAAAGAACACTCTCTCTATATTTGCCTGATTAGTATATCTATTTTGACCTTGTTTAATCGCCGGAATAGCCTGCCTTGCCGTAGTTTTGGCAATCCTGGCTAAAAATTTGGCAGATCTACCAGTATGTCCACCATATAATGCCTTTAATCTAAGATCTTCTTGAGCACTGTTCTGTTTAATGTGAATATCCCTGAGTGACTTTGCGCTCATATACTTATCCCAATGTCGTTTTATAGGATTATCTAAAAAGGCGCAGTAAGCGTTTTTAACCTGATTAGCTAGTTGCCTGCCTATATGACCACATTTCCTCTTCCAGTGTGACATGTAATTTTTGATCTCCCCACGTAACACAGCTTTAGCTGCCTCCCAATACACTTCAATTTTCCCCAAGTAATTTATATTGTCTTTGGAAAATTCTGCCCACTTCTGGCGCAACCAACCCTGAAAAGTACTATTATTGCTAAGATGTTTAGGAAAGTAAATATAGTTACTTTTACTCGAATTTCTTATATTAGAATTGCAAGTCAATGATATGGTCGCATGGTCCGAGATTATTATATCCTCAATTTTGGCCTCCCAGCTCCACTTCAGTAATGAGTCTGAAATTAGGAAATAATCAATTCTGGACAATGTTTGATGTACTTGTGACATGCATGTATATGCACGCCCATCCGGGTTCTGAACCCGCCATATGTCAATAAGACCTAAATGAGCACAAAATTTTTGCAAAATCCGTACTTTCCTATCCCTAGAGATTATAGACTTTTTTTTTAACACTATCCAAAGTGGCATTTGCTAATAAATTAAAGTCTCCAGCAATAATAAGATTTTGTCCTATATGGCTATGTAATTTAACTGTTAAAGAGGTCCAGAACTCTTGATCGACATGATTTGGCCCATATATATTACAGACTGTATATTTAACTTTATTAATATCGATTTCCAAATTAAAAAACCGACCTTCCGGGTCTATCTCAGTGTTTAGTATCTGATACTCCAGATTTTTATTCAGAAGTATAGCAACCCCTCTTTTCCTTGAATTGAAAGGGCGGCGACCACCTCCCCAACCCATTTAGTTTTAAGTTTGGGGATCTCAAGGGGTTTAAGATGCAAGTTCTTGCAATAATACTAAATCAGGCTTGAATTTCCAAGATATTTTATTATAGATTTTCTTTTAATTGGGGAGGTAATCCCGCCCACATTCCAGGAAAGACAGTTCAACTTAGATTCCATTGAATCTAATTAGAAGCTGGTAAGATAATTAAGGGAATCAGGTACCGGCGGGTGGGCGAACGCGTGGGGAGACGAGATGGAGAGGGAAGGAAGAGAAAAAAAAAAAAACAACAACACATAAACCATTGTTACATCTAAACTTAAAATATCTACCATTTCTGGAATCTAAATCATCTTTATTCCATTTACCAACCAGCCTTTTAAGGGACACCAACGTCTCTACAGAATGCTTCAGCTTCCATCACATTATTTAAAACATGAGAGGTTCCCTCTCTCATCACAGCTTAGCGGGGTAGACCAGTTTAAGATTGTAATTTTCCTTCTGTAACCTACCATAGAAAAATGACATGTCTCTTCTCTTGGATAGGGTTTCAGATGAAAAATCTTGAAAAATCAATATCCTAGTGCAAACGGATTACATTTCCTATAATATTTAAGATACAGTAGTTTATCCTGAAAATTAATAAATTTGAATATCACCGGCCTTGGTCTGTTACCCTCATTGTTGTCTCTGCGATAACAATCCTATGCACCCTCTCAATCTGGAAGGGGGTAGCAGGAAGTGGAATCTGTAATGCTTGTGGCAATGTAACTGCAACAAAAGTCATCAGATCTGAAAATTCTGGGGATTCGGGAAGGCCAATCACTTTCAAGTTATTACGCCTTGAGCGATCCTCAAGATCTTCAATTTTCGCTTGTAAATTAGCAATAGTTTTACTATGTGCATCTATCAACGGGTCTTGTACATTATACCTGTCCTCCAGGTCAGAGACTCTATTTTCAACTTCATCTAGTCTTGTAGAAAACTGCCTGACCTCAGCCGTAAGATTTAATATCTCAGACTTAATCTCCATTTTAATCAGATCAAATTGGGGGGGGTCAATATTTTGGCTACTTCCGCTGCGAATTCTGCCATATTATTACTCATGGGATTGAAACTACCTTTTTCCTGAACTACTTCAATACTAGAGTCCAGATTCCTGCTACCCCCATTCTTATCTTTTTGCTTAGGAGGCATGTTCGAGGGGTGAGCTCTTATTGAGCATGTATCTATCCATGAACCAAAAAAAGAACCACAAAAACCTATTATTGGTACCGTAAGAGACAGAGAGAAGAAGAGGAACAGTCAAAACACACCCTGAGCACTACAAATCTCAAGGTCTCCTTACCAGTTTTTTAACCCAGTTGTAAAGATAGAGAATAGCTTCTAGCTTTAGTACCCGTACAAGCTGTGATACTTATATTTCTAATATTTATAAAAGATTCTTAATGTGCAAAATCTACTCAGAAAAAACACGTGTTTTATCGTATAATAATACTTATATCAGTGTTTATATAAACCTAATTAAGTCTGCTACAAAGCAGTTATTCTTCTACCAGTGATTGTGTCAAGAGGCACCAAACGTCTAAAAAAATAAATAAATAAATAAATTGCAGCTCTCTAGTAGACTATAGTGTATAGTTATATTCTTAGCTAAGACATATCAGGGTTAAATGATATCAGTCTCTGCCTATTATCTTGTATGCTTTTTACACCTCTTATCTTCTTATTAATACTGACAGAAATAACTCTTTTACAGGTAAGTCATATAATATATATGCCACATAAAAGTATACACACTAACAACCCTGTTATTATTAACCCCCTATGATGTGTAGATTAGTCATAGACAATCCCATTTAAACAATCACACCTTATAGGAGAACCTGCAATGCTGCTCTATATGCCTATGTTCTCATACAATTAAATATTAAATAAATTCTTTAAATTCTGTATTCTAGTATTTTACCAAAAAAAGTGTCCACAGTGAAATTACATTTTTAAGCTATACGTCTAGACAAGAAGCATTCATAAAGATTGATACATTGATATTCAAATTTAAAAAGAAAAATGATCGCTATTGAAACATTATTATGCTTGCAAAAAAGAAACAAAAAGAAAACAAAACCTAAAGCTGCAATGGTGTACATTTCAATCCTAAATATAGCAACATTTGTAACAGCAGGCCCCCTGTATCCATATGTAGGAGTACATGTAACCCCAAAGGTTAAATCTCCAGGATTTAACAGGTAAAAGAGGGACCAGAAATATGCATATATTGGGGGATACACAAACTCTTATTTCTGCTGTTTATGTGATTGCAAAAGAAGATAGCAGATATACTAGATCTACAATATATCGCTTTATCTTTTATTTTTTCTCTTTTTCCCCTTTCTTTCCCCTCTCTTTCTTTTCAGTATAGATAGCAGCAACCCCTCAAATACTCTTATGGCGGACAGATTCAAAAGGTCCCATAAACAAAAAACGCCAATAGTCTTAGAGGGGCAAAGTCTCACTGTTCTGCCGGCTTTGATTTTCACTGGCCCACCGCTGGTCCAACCCAGCTACCAGGCAGTTCCTCTTACGCTATACCTTAGGAGCAACTAGACTCTTATAGAAACTATGTTACCCGACCTCCCGGTATAGAGTTTGTGTTGTTCTCCTTGCAGTAACGTGCAGCCGTGACCAAAGTGCGAGAGGAACAAAACAGCACAAGTCAAACAATACCTTTTCTAAGTGTCAATAACAGGCCTGTACAATGTCCTCAGTCATCTGCTTTACCCATCGCACAGGGCCGAGAATGGAGAGATGTGTCGGAAGACGATTAGGAAGTGTGATCAGATCAGCCCACCGGTCTAGTTCCTAGATGCGGTAAGACGGCGTGTGCACTGCTCACTATCGCGAGCCCAGAACTTCTTTCAACAACGGCACAGCCCCGCCACCAGCAGCTACACGGCTCACCACCAACAGAGCACCACAGCACTACAAGTGAACGATAATCTCCACACCGGCTAGGACCAAATGAAAGGTAGGCTCCTTAACCGCTCCCTGGTGCAGCCAGGCACACCTGAGCGTAGCTTCCTGTAATGGCAACACCTTCGAGCTCATGTATCTCCGTCCAGCCAGGGTAATTATTCCGGAACCCAGCAGAGCCGCGTACTCTTTTCCGTCCAACCAGGAGACATAGGTAGTGGGTAGCCTGATAGTACAATACCCGGCAGTAGATAGCGTCTATCTTGGTTACCTTGTTAACCTTTTGTATTTGCTTACAACTAGCCGCAACTCGTCCGGCAGCTTTAGTGTACAGGTACATGGACTAGAAGGTAAATTGTTACAGAAATGTCGCGCATCAGCCACCTGCACTAATAGGCTGTATCATCAGACTTCCCATGCAGGACCAACGATCCTAGAACCCGAGCCGTGTCCAGCCAAGAGAAACAGCATGGGCTGGCAGGTGAAATGGCGTCTCTCACAGAGACTCGCAGCCACAACGGCAACTACCTGTGGCTACCTGTCTGTCCCGCCTCCATCCGGAAGTCCCAATCAGCTCTGTTTCTAATTCCACAATGTAATTATTATTTTATTATTTTTTTTTACCGGTTTTAACGTTTTTTCAATCTGGTTTTGCCATTAAGGGGTTAATTGTTGATTTGCATAGCTGTGCACAGTTACTAAGGCTGTAAGATACTACTGTAAAAATTTCGTTAAGTTTACTGCTTTTTTACACTGTTTTGCAGAACTTGTGCAGCTTTTTTTCTCTTAAAGGCACAGTACCGTTTAATTTCTAAGTGTTATTTACTTTGATTACAGTGTTTTCCAAGCTTGCTTGTTACATTACTAGCCTGTTTAACATGTCTGACACCAAGGAAAATCCTTGTTCAATATTTTTGGAAGCCATTGTGGAACCCCCTCTTAGAATGTGTCCAAATTGTACTGATATGTCTATAAATTATAAAAAAACATATATTAGCACTTAAAAATAGAGCAATAGATGATTCTCAGTCAGAAGTAAATGAGGGTTCGCCATCTAGCTCTCCCCAAGTGTCACAACCAGTAACGCCCGCACAAGTGACGCCAAGTACCTCTAGTGCGTCAAATTAATTTACTTTACAAGACATGGCCACAGTTATGAATACAACCCTCACAGAGGTTTTATCCAAACTGCCTGGTTTACAAGGAAAGCGGGACAGCTCTGGGTTAAGGAAAAATGCTGAGCCGTCTCATGCTTTAGTAGCCATATCTGATATGCCTTCACAATGCTCTGAAGGGGTGAGGGATTTGTTATCTGAGGGAGAAATTTCTGATTCAGGAAAGACGCTTCCTCAGACAGATTCTGATATGACGGCCTTTAAATCTAAGCTTGAACATCTCCGCTTATTGCTTAGGGAGGTATTAGCAACTCTAGATGATTGTGACCCTATAGTGGTCCCAGAGAAATTGTGTAAAATGGATAAATTCTTAGAGGTTCCTGTTTATACGGATGTTTTTCCAGTCCCTAAGAGGATTGTGAATATTATTGCTAAGGAGTGGGATAGACCAGGTATTCCGTTCACTCCCCCTCCTGTTTTTAAGAAAATGTTTCCCATATCTGACACCATAAGGGACTCATGGCAGACAGTTCCTAAGGTGGAGGGAGCTATTTCTACTCTGTCTAAGCGTACAACTATACCTATCGAAGACAGTTGTGCTTTCAAAGATCCTATGGATAAAAAATTAGAGGGTCTCTTGAAGAAAATTTTTGTTCATCAAGGTTTTTCTTTCCAACCTATTGCGTGCATTGTTCCTGTAACGACTGCAGCTGCTTTCTGGTTTGAGGCTCTAGAGGAGGCTCTTCAAATGGAGACTCCATTAGAGGAGATTATGGACAGAATTAAGGCCCTTAAGTTGGCTAATTCTTTTATTACAGATGCTGCATTTCAACTGGCTAAATTAGCGGCAAAGAATTCAGGTTTTGTCAATTTAGCACGCAGGGCGTTATGGCTTAAGTCCTGGTCTGCTGATGTGTCATCTAAATCTAAACTTTTGAACATTCCTTTCAAAAGGTAAGACCCTATTCGGGCCTGAACTGAAAGAGATTATTTCAGACATCACTGGAGGGAAAGGTCATGCCCTCCTTCAGGATAGATCAAGTAAAATGAGGACCATTCGGAACTTTAAGAGTGGTCCCGCTTCAGCTTCCTCTACTGCAAAGCAAGGGCGCGATCCGATATAGATCGTAGTTTTCGGCGCAAGCGAGGTTACCCGCGTCGCCCGCAGTTTCAGCTCGCAACTCGAGCTATCCAATATTCACCGCCGTCAGATGCTAAACTGGCGTAAGTGAGAAAAACCGACGAGCAGGCAAAATGTGCGCAAATACACCTTTTAGTCGTCGCAAGTACTTGCGCCTGTTTTTTGTTCACGTAAAGTCTCAATAAAGTGTAGTTTTATGCAAATTAGCCTACGACTCGTAAAAAATAACGCCAGTTCTAAGAGATGCGCCACGTAATGACGAGATTCAAAAATCATACTTAAACACCTGCGCAGCCGCCATTTCTTTAGTGTGTTTGGTTGGTTCTTGGAGCTACAGCACACTACAGCGAGTATAGAGATTAGTGGTAAGAGTAGTGAGAAAGGAGCATTTCATCAAGTTAGTTAGGTCGGATTGTTGGTTGGATTGTTAAGCCAGTACATTTACTTACACTTTTTTTCATATTGCACACATTTTGCATACACACATATACAAAATACACAACACTTTTTTTTTATAACACCCAACACTTTTTATTTATCTTTTACAGTTTGAAAGGCTGAGTGTCTGGTTGTGATTGTGTGCGATTGAAGTGGGAGTGAGTGTGAGTGTGTGAGTGTGTGTAGTGTGAGGATGTCAGGGAGAGATAGGGCTGGGGGGAGGAGGGAAGGGGAGTCGCAGGGAGAGGATTATGTACAGGAGGAGCAGCAGGGTCCCCGTCAGGGAGTGAGGAGAGGGAGAGCCAGAAGGGAGGATGGGAGTGGGGTTGCCCAAAGGCCAGGCACACTGAGAAGAGGGATAGAGGGTGCACATGGGGATAGAAGGGGGGAGGAGGGAGAGGATAGGGAGGAACCCACACCAGGGACATCCCAGGGAGGGAGCCAGGCAGCCCAGGACGAGGAGCGTATGAGGTGTCCCAATTTCAGTTTTGCCGAAAACCTCGCTCTCGTCCAGGCTGTCCTGGAGAACCATAATGCCCTCTTTGGACAAGAGAAGAGCAAAGGAGTTGCCCGGAGGCGTAAAGATGCTTGGCAGAAGGTGGTGGAGGCCGTCAATGGTGTGTCCCAACAGAGGAGGAATGTGGACGGCCTTAAGAAGAGATGGAATGATTGCAAGAGGAGAGTCAAGGAGAGGATGGGCCAGGAAGCAATCTCCCAGAGGGCAACAGGAGGTGGGCCTCACTATGAGGCCGAATACAATGAGTGGCAGGAGCTCATTTGTAGGTCCCTGAGCCTCACAGCAGTCCGTGGACTTCCAGGGGCTCGTGACTCAGGGACTGCAACATCAGCACAGCATGCTGGTGAGTAACATCCCACACACTAGTATAATATGTATTTGAGTTATAACATCCTATATTGTCACACATTCATGTACACAATGAGGATCATGGTATTTTGATTACTAACAACTAAATATACAATGAGATTTAACATTAAAGGGACATGAAACACAAAGAATTTATTTCATTATTCAGATAGAGAATACAGTTTTAAACAACATCAAAATTTACTTCCATTATCTATTTTTAATTATTATTTTGAAAATCTTAGTTTATTAAATATCAATGCACATGGGTGAGGCAATCACACGAGGCATTGATGTACAGCCACCAATCAGCAGCTTCTGAGCCTATCTAGAAATGCATATCAGCTAAGAATATCAAGATAATGAAGCATATTAGCTACTGGAAGTAAATTACAATTTTTTTTAAATTCCATGCTTGGCTAGCTGAATCATGAAATAATAAATATGGTTTGCATGTCCATTTAATGCTACTTAACACATTGAAAATCATGATATGAGGTAGAATAGTGAAATACTAACATGTCTCAGAGTAACACAGGCCACAAGCCACATGTAGACCTTTCAGTAAATGGACACCATAGTCATCACAACCATAGTGTCACTTAAAGAACACATTTTCTCCATCACTGACATGTACACAGAACTATTGTATGAAACACATACATGTATAATTAGCATATTACAAACCCTCATATCACAAATCTCAATGTGCACATGCATGTTATAGAGTTTGACATGAGAATGTGGATAGGCCCTAGCATGTAAATTGTATGCCCACATGGATAGATATGTGACTGTACTAATCCCTCTCATCATTTGACTCCTCCACAGAACCTCCAGTCACCAGGGTGCCTACGCCCATGAATCCCCCAACACCGGTTCAAAATATATGTCCACCACAACCACCGTTACAGATAAGACAGCAGGAGTATGCCAGGCATGACATGGCTTGGACTGCGTCAATCGAAAATCCACATATCATGCCACCTGCATTAGAGGAGGATACCTGGCAGGAGCCCTGGCACGAGGAATATTCCTTTGGCTTGGAGGGGGAGCCCCGCCAGCCCCAAAGGGTAGATGTATTTACCCCCCCCCAAGAATATCAGGGCACTACAGGAGTATACCAGCAGGCTGAGTGGATGCACACCAGCGGCCATTGGGACTATCGGTCCATCCCGACATCTGGACCATCATCTTCAGTTGGAAGGGCTCCACCAACTGTAATCCATCGCCCTGCACCTCCAGCTCATATTCCTGTGGCTGCACCTCCAGCTGAGATATCTGTTCCTGCACGTCCAGCTGCTGTTTTTGTTCCGGCACCTCCAACTGAGGTTATTGTTCCGGCACCTCCAACTGAGGTTATTGTTCCGGCACCTCCAACTGAGGTTGTTGTTCTTGCACCTCCAACTGAGGTTATTGTTCCGGCACCTCCAACTGAGGTTATTGTTCCGGCACCTCCAACTGAGGTTATTGTTCCGGCACCTCCAACTGAGGTTGTTGTTCTGGCACCTCCAACTGAAGTTATTGTTCCGGCACCTCCAACTGAGGTTGTTGTTCCGGCACCTCCAGCTGAGGAACACGTAATTGAAAGAGTGCCTATTGTCCCTGCTGCTGAAGAGCCCATGGATCAATTGAGTTCTGCCATGGGTGATGAATATATCTCACTACAGAGGAGGCAAACTTTGACCTGTGAGACTCTAACGGAAACGTGTCAAAAAATGCAGAGGGAACAACACAGGTTCAATAGAAGCCAACACCGTTTGCAACAGAGGTCGAATGAGCTGCAAAGGGACATGGCAGCATCGGTATCAGCTATGGTCCAAAATCAAAACCAAATGCTGCGTGTAATATCGGACATGCAAATCCAAAGTGACCAAAGATGGAGGGAACAGAATCAACTGTTGGGGGCTTTGGTGGAGCATTTCACCCAACAGCAGGACATGGCATCAAGTATCTCCTCTGTGACCAGCACTCCTACTGGATCCACACAACCCAGGAGAGGCAGAAGACCCACACCAGGCCCCTCATCTAAGAGGCCTAAAAAAAAAAAAATATTATTCAATTTCATTGAAAATCTTGTCCTCTGTTATTTACTATCTAATTGTCATCCACATCCATGTGAGTTGTGTTTTAGTACAGTAATATTGGTAAAACATATAATAATACCTGTGTTGAAATGGACCAAAAAGGTATTATTATAATGTTTATGACATATTCATGCTCAATAAACAACATCACATGGTTGTGTCTCAACGGTACATATAGTAATATTAACTTCTAAGATGTACATCAAGGTTTCTCACATCCAATATAAATTGACACGTTGGTATATATAACTAATAATATATTTAAAGAAGGTGTGAACATAAGGTATAAATATCCATTATCCTCATTCTTAATGATAGTGAACTAAACATGAATGAAACAAATTATAAATATACAGTAATTAGGGTTGTTAAAGGGACATGAAAGCAAATATTTTTACTTCATGATTTTGAAGGAGAAGATAATTTCAAAAAGAAACTATAATTTCATTCTATTATTTCTGTTGCTTCATTCTATTGATATTCTTTGCTGAAAACCATATCGATATATGCTTGGTAGCTGATGATTAGTAGCTGTATATAGATGCCTCCTGCGATTTCTTCACTGTGTGCATTTCTATGTCTTCATTAAAGTATATCTAAATAAATAATGAAAATAGGTAATTGATTTAAATTATAAGGTTTTTAAAAATTATCTTCTCTATCCTTAATCATGAAACAATATGTTTGGGTATAGTGTCCCTTTAAGGGAAGGGGGTTGGGATGTAGTAGTTTCACTTACATGCAGTGGAAATCCAAACTTTTACATTCTGCAAGACATGATATATACACATGCAATGGTTGGTGAGGTACTGTCAAACATCATAATACATGTGAATGTTACGGTTTACTGTACTTATGAATAAGTAACTTACAGGTGAAGTATTCCCGGATGACATAATCCCTCACTTCATTCCCCCTCAGTGTCCCCCTGTCCACATCCTCAAGTACAGGAACCAGCTGCTGCTGCTGCTCTGGGTCAATGTCCCCCAACAAACGTGTGTCCACAGCAATGTTGTGTAGAATACAGCAAGCATTGACAATGGAACACACTTTGTTGGGGTTATACTGTAGTGCTCCGCCTGTAACATCCAGACACCTGAACCTGGTTTTTAATAGGCCAAAGCTCCTTTCAATGACATTCCTTGTTCTTATGTGTGCCTCCTGGTACCTGAGTTGTGGCTCCGTAATGGGGTGCACCAAGGGGGTTAATAGCCATGGTCTGCAGCCGTACCCTGCGTCACCTGTCATGTAACATATGTGTTTGGATTACTACAGGTACATCATGTGCTTTAAAGGGACACAACATGAATCACATATAAAAGATAGATTTAATCAAAACATTAATGGAAGTAATCAGGATAGTTAATTAAAATTAAAAGGCCTATCTGAATAATGGAAGTGCAATTTATACTAGACTGTCCATTTAATAAGAACCTGCAATTGTTAGCAGCTTGATAATTAACTTCGATTAGATCATTTTCTCCATTCTATAGATAACTCTTGATGACAAGCATATTAGATATGCTCAATAGCTGCTGATTGGTGGCTGCACATAGAAGCCTCATATGATTGGCTCATATATGTGAAATTTAATTTTTAAAATCAAAATATTTAAAGAATGAATAAAATGATATAAGAGAAATGAATTGTTTTTTTTCCAAAATATTTTTATTTATTAACCAAAAGCAAAAATACATGCCTTACAAATCGGCTTATCTTTCACCTCGCAGGGTAAACCATAACATAAATAAAACCCAACATTTTAGGCTCATATTTCACCTTGCAGGGTGCTTATTTGAATTTACAATAATAAGGTATTAAATCATATAAATTAGATCTTCACTTATGAGTCAGCCTCCTGTATTCAAATATATTATTTGCCTATAACTTAAACTCAACCTCCTCAATCATTCAGGTGGCCCTCTAATACTCTGCTATTACAAAGGAGACCCTTCTTGCAGAAAATTTAATATTACGGGGATAACAGCCTTGTCTATCATCTTCCTCAAATCGTGTATCTTACTTTTAGTCTTTTTCTCTTTTTCCTTTCCTCCTAATTTCCTTTAAAATATATTCTAATTACAACCGATACAGATATACAAATATAAATAATAAAAAAGACACAAAACAACACAGAACAAAACTAAACAAAACATAATAAAACAAAAGGGAGGGAGAAAAAAAAAAAAAAAAAAAAAAAAAAAAGAAAAATTTTTATAGTTAAAGCCAACTCCTCTCCCCCACTTCCCTCCTCACAAATTATTCATAGTTCTCTTTATACATACTCATGTTGCCAGGTGTTGATATTTATTTAGCATAGTTAGCTGTTGAAATGCTTGTGAATCCCGAAGTGGAGCGATTATTTGTCTTTGTACGTCACATGACTGGGATAATAAAAACTTTTCCCAATTTTCCATCAATGAGTTTATTTTACTCTCCATAAGGATTGCTTGGCCTTTAAAATCTAGTGTCATTTGGAGTAGCATTTCCTTTGCGAATATAGCTATACTAGGTGCGTTCTTTGCTTTCCAATTTCTGAGAATTAGTTGTCTTGCTACCAAGATAGCTGTATTAATTAGTTGTTTATTGTAAATTTCTGTCTGCTGTGCAAGAAATATTACTAATTCTGGGCTTAACTTTAATTTGACCGGTATATATTTGTTTAGCCAATATTCTACCTTACACCAAAAATTATTTATCTTAGGACAAGAAAAAAAAGCATGTATCAAATCGGTATCTAGGGCACTACATCTTGTACATTTAATAATTTGCGCATTCTTCCAGAGGTATGCTCTGTTTAGTAGTTTAATATGGGATTCTCTGAATGAGATCTCTCGGGAGAAGTCTGTTATCAGGACTAAACTTTTCCTAAAACGATCTAAATTGATCTCCCTGACATCTTCGCACCACTTCGCATGGAGTATTCTAATTTTGGCTTTAGCCTGTAAAGACATAATAGTTCTATACATATAAGAAATGGAATGAATCCCTGCACTATAAATTCTAATAAATGTGTCTATGTCTTTCACATTATTTAGGCTTTCCGCTGTTAAGTTATTACTATTAATAAAATGTCGTACCTGTAGGTACGCATAGAATTGCCTTTTTTCCAACTTAAATTCTTTGGCGAGGATTTCAAAAGGTTTAACAGTCATTGTTTGGTAATCAATTAGCTGGATGATCCATACTAGTCCTTTCCTGTTCCACTCACTAAATACACTTGATTCCATTCCGCTTATAAAGTCGGGATTCCCCCTAATAGGTAAATACTGTGACATTTTAAAGTTTACTTGAAGCAATTGGCATATTTTTTTCCATGCCACAGTAATGTTTTGAATTGTGTACTTGTACTTAGCTTTTTCCATTGGTCTAGAAACTGGATAATGTAATACAGCTTTCAAGGAGAGGGGGGCTATCGCCTTTTCCTCATTTTGGTAATTAGTTACATACTCTGCCCCTGATAACCAATCTAGCGCTATTTTTGCCAAACAGACCAAGTTATATATTTTTAGATTAGGGAGGGCAAATCCGGCATCAGTTGTCAGATGAGCCAGATTTTTAAGTCCTATCCGTGGCTTCCCCTTACCCCAAAAAAACTTTGAACATTCAGAATTAAATTTTTGAATATCTTTAGCTCGAATAAATACTGGTATATTTTGCATGAGGAATAGAATTTTTGGGAACAGCATCATTTTAATAAGTAATACTTTTGCTGATAGAGAGAGTGGGAGTTTAGCCCAGGTTTTTAAGGAATCACTGCATTTCAACCAGATAGGTGTATAATTTAAGCTGTACCAGTCGTCTAAATTCTTTGATAAGATAATCCCTAGATATTTAACCTTCCCTTCTGCAAGTTTAAATGGGTTATCAAGCAAACTATTTCTTTTTTTAATAATCCACATGATCTCGGATTTCTTTAAATTGATTTTGTATCCTGAGAATTTACTAAATTCATCGATTATTCTAGTTATCAGTGGTATATTTATTCTGGAATTACAGATATAGAAGAGGATGTCGTCCGCATATAGAGACAGAACATATCTTTTATCCCCTGATACGACCCCTTCTAATCTATTCCTACATCTAATTGCCAGGGGTTCTAGTGAGATATTAAAAAGTAATGGTGACAATGGGCACCCTTGTCTTGTTCCTTTCTGGAGTGTCACCCCTGGAGAACTCAAGCCATTAACTAATATGTAAGAGATAGGATCCTGATAGATTAATTTGATAAAGTTTGAAAAATTTCCCCTTATCCCAAAACTGTTCAATGCTGAGAATAAGTGATCCCAGGTAATACTATCAAAGGCCTTATGGGCATCGACTGTCAGCAGGGCAAAGTCTGAGTCTTGTTTTCCCTTTTTACTCTTTCCAGTTAATGCCTGCTCTATTAAAAACATGGCGGTTCTGATATTTTTCTGAGAAGTCCTACCTGGCATAAATCCAGTTTGGTCTGTGTGTATAATATCTCCTATGATGCTTTTAAGTCTGTTTGCCAAAATACTGGCCATAAGTTTATAATCGGAATTCAATAGGGAAATTGGACGATAAGAGTCCATACATTCCACGTCCTTGTCCTTTTTATGTATTAATGTTACATTCGCCGCTGAGAAATACCTAGAGGGTTTAACATTTTCTACAAAATAACTATTAAATAATCTCCCCAAAATGCAGACGACATCCTCCTCCAATATTTTATAAAATTCTGCTGGAATTAGATCTGGGCCTGGAGCTTTGCCATTGGCAGCTTTCTTTATTGCCAAAGCTATTTCCTCCTCCGTTATCTCTTTATTCAATACTTCAAGCTGCTCTGCACTGATCCTTGGAGTAATAATCTTTTTCCAAAAATTGTTTTTTGCTTCAAGGTCAATTTTATCAGGCGCATATATTGTTTGAAAATAATTATGAAACTGTGATAAAATTTCTTTCGGAGAGATATATCTCCGGTCTTTAACCTTAATGGCTCCAATAAAATTATTTCTTTTCTTGCTTTTTACTAGATTGGCCATTGCTTTGGCTAGTTTAGGTGAAAATCTCTTGAATCTTAAGTAGTTATTAACCTCAGATTTTGATATCTGTTGGTTTAAAAAAGTTTCTCTCTCTAACTTCGCATTTTGATAATTAGACCAGTTTAGCTTACTGGGATTTTCTAGATATTTTGCATACTTGTTTTTTAACTGATTAGCTAGTTGAATCTCCCTCTTGCCTATAGCTTTCTTTCTTGCTATCATATATGACTTGATCTGTCCTCTGAAAAAGGCTTTTGAGGTCTCCCAGAAAGTTTCTATCTTTGATAGATAATTTTTATTGAAATAGAGAAACTCTCTCCATTTAGCTTGCATCCAATTTCTAAATTTAATATTAGATACTAAGAATGAGGGAAAGAAAAACCCCAACTTTTTACTCTGTTCAGTCTTATACTGGCCTAATACTAAAGAGATAATAGCGTGATCCGAGATCACAATATTAGCAATGTCTGTCCTAATCTCAGCGCCTAAAAGCGATTCACTAATTAAAAACATGTCAATTCTTGAAAAATTTTTGTGTGATTTTGATTCACAGGTATATGCCCTCTCGTCTGGGTGCTGTAACCTCCAAACATCCCTCAGTTTCAGATTTTTGACGAATTTATTTAAGCCTTCAGCTTCCCTACGATATCTATTTACCTGTGTATGTTTATAGCGATCCAGATATGGGTTAATTACACTATTAAAATCCCCTCCAATTATTAACTCTGAATCTATAAAATCCAAAAGTTTGGCGAAGAGGTTCTTCCAAAACAGTGGCGAGTGCTCGTTTGGAGCGTAGATATTACAAATAGTAAACCTACGTTCTTGGATATATAAGTTTAGAATTAAAAACCTGCCTTCCTTATCTATTATCTGAGATTTAATCTGATAGTCTAAATTTTTATTAAAAAGGCAGGCTACTCCTCTTTTTTTACCAACCGCCGGGGCTGCTACTACCTCACCAATCCATCCCATTCTTAATTTGGCTGATTCTATTTGATTCAGATGTGTCTCTTGTACTAGTGTTATATCGGGGGCGGATTTCTTCAGCTGATATACTATTCTTTTCCTCTTTATGGGTGAATTGATTCCCCCCACATTCCAGGATAGAATTTTAATTGTTTTTTCTACTTGTTTCTTTAACATTTTTTAATAAAGCCGTACTGAACATTAATAGTTTAAAAAATATATTGGACGTGAGGGGGGAAGCCGAGGAGGAGGAAAGGGGAAAGAAGAGAGTGAGAAAGAAAAGAAAGGAAAAAAAAAAAAAAAAAAAAAAAAAAAAAGAAAAACACCAGACATACCTACAAACAAACATATATCGTCTTTCAGCTTGTAAACCTATATATTTCCTGCTTGCCATAATGTTCTTATACAACAGGACTCTGAGCAAGCCTAATATTCTTAATAAACTGTTTGGCTTCCTCTGTTTTGTCTATCAGGACAATCTCAGAATTCTGCCAAATTTTAAGTCTAGCAGGGTAAATCATAGTAGCTTTTATCCCTAAGTCAATCAATTCAGTACAGAGGGGTGCCATCTCTCTTCTTTTATTTAGCGTCTCTGAAGAAAAATCCTGAAATATTAAGATCTGTTTATTGTGCATTTCGAATGGGATAGCTTTGCGGTAAAGAGTAATAAGTTTATGTTTGTCCTGAAAATTTAAAAATCTTGCTATAATTGGTCTCTTCAGCACTTGGGAATTATCTTTCCTTTGACTTACCCCTACCCTATGAGCTCTCTCAACAGGTAGCGGGAGTTGATCTATGGGAAATCCCAGTGCTTTAGGTATTACGGAAGAAATTAAGTCCATAATATCTGCATATTCTTGTACTTCTGGTATGCCTACAAATTTTAAATTATTCCTTCTAGCCCTATCTTCAAGGTCATCAATACGCATTTGCATATTCTGTATTAGTTTACCTTGTGAGTCAAGAGTAGCTTGTTGACTAAATTGCATATCGTCTATATCAGAGATTCTGTTCTCCATTTCAGATATCCTATTGGAGAACTGCTTAACTTCGTTAGACAATGATACAATCTCCTTTCTTATGTTATCAAATTGTGGCATAAATATATCAGAAATTTGCTTTACCAGACTCTCAGTATTGATATTTTGATTCATGCTTGGGTTTTTATCTGCTAGATCTAGATCAAGGGCACCAATACTGTTGCGAGTTTTTTTAGGTTGTTTAGGTGGCATATTTCCTGAGCTATTTTTTGTAGTTACTAAGAATCTGTCCATAGATCATTCATGCAAACTATATATATAGAAAGAAGAAAGAGAGAAGAAAAGAAAGAGAGAGAGAGAAAAAAAAAACCACACGCGGGACTGTGAGGAGGGGGGATGAATACCCCTATTAGTGATTAATCAGAAAAACTCTACTTACAAAACTATATGAACCTAGTGAGAATTGACGTGATTAAATAATATAAAGGGAAAAAAAAAAAAAAAAAAAACGGGGGTGTGTCAAATATTATGTATTTCTACAGTGTTAATGCCAGTATTGTAAGCTGGCGTGAGTTGTCTCTACTTCAATATTGCCGTGAAGGATAGGGGAAAAAAAAACAAAAAAAAAAAAAACCCCACAACACAGATACAGATTCTCTTATTACCTTACTAAGATAAATTCCTCACTCCAATGTCCCTGCCTCAGAATCAGACCAAGCTTAATTCTAACAGTACTACTGTTCTCTTACAGACTCATCAAAACTTATTTAACTTTAACACAGTTTTTATACAGGCCTATATATATATCATAGGCTTGATGTAACCGTTAAGACCACAGTTTGAGCTCTTGATAATTCTGTAGCCTAATTTGTTTACATATCTCAGCAACTTATTTACAAAAAGAAAACAACGGAGAAAAAAAATAGAGGGTCTCAGCCTCCTACCTAATACTGTAGTTATACCAGAAAATATTTTTCCCCAATGTTGGAGTAGAATACAGCAAGCATTGACAATGGAACACACTTTGTTGGGGTTATACTGTAGTGCTCCGCCTGTAACATCCAGACACCTGAACCTGGTTTTTAATAGGCCAAAGCTCCTTTCAATGACATTCCTTGTTCTTATGTGTGCCTCCTGGTACCTGAGTTGTGGCTCCGTAATGGGGTGCACCAAGGGGGTTAATAGCCATGGTCTGCAGCCGTACCCTGCGTCACCTGTCATGTAACATATGTGTTTGGATTACTACAGGTACATCATGTGCTTTAAAGGGACACAACATGAATCACATATAAAAGATAGATTTAATCAAAACATTAATGGAAGTAATCAGGATAGTTAATTAAAATTAAAAGGCCTATCTGAATAATGGAAGTGCAATTTATACTAGACTGTCCATTTAATAAGAACCTGCAATTGTTAGCAGCTTGATAATTAACTTCGATTAGATCATTTTCTCCATTCTATAGATAACTCTTGATGACAAACATATTAGATATGCTCAATAGCTGCTGATTGGTGGCTGCACATAGAAGCCTCATATGATTGGCTCATATATGTGAAATTTAATTTTTAAAATCAAAATATTTAAAGAATGAATAAAATGATATAAGAGAAATGAATTGTAATGCTGTTTAACATTGTATTCTCTATCTGAGACATGAGATGACAATATGTGTTTAGTGTCCCTTTATTAGAAATATACAGACAGAATGAAGGTACTCACCAAGCAGCCATCCTCCCGAAAGTGTTCCATTTTCAAACATATTGAATAAGGAGGTCTGGCGCAGGATGTAGGAATCATGTGCACTCCCTGGGAAGCCTGCATACACATGTAGGAATTTCAGATTGGTATCGCAGACCATCTGGCAATTCAATGAGTGAAACCCTTTCCTGTTAATATAGAGGATTGTCTCCTCATGTGGGGCCACAATACGCACATGTGTGCAATCAATTGCCCCCATGACATTAGGAATACCCCCCAGTCGATAGAAGCCTTGTTTAAGACGGTTCCATTCCTGGGGGGTATGGGGGAAATGAATGTATCGTTGTGTCTGGTTATCTAGAGCAGTCAGAACCTCCCCTAGAATCCTGGAGAAGGTAGACTGCGCTAGGCCAGACACAAGCCCCTCTGTTGACTGGTATGAGCCAGTTGCCAGGAAGTGTACAACACACAACAGCTTCTGCATACCAGTCAGAGCTCGGTTCCTATACGCTTGAGGGTCAATTTCATCCTTCAACACCTCATATAGGTTAATGAGGCTTGCAGATGTCAAGCGATATTTTTCCCTGACCTCCACTTCTGTCATCCCAAACAGGGTGACCCTAACCCTGTGTACCCTTGGTGCTCTTCCCCTCTGCTGATGCCTTCGTCTTATAGGCCCTGCTGGCCTATGGGCAGCTGCAGCAACAGCAGCATGGGGAGCACCAGGAACAGGGACAACAGCAGGAGGAGCAGGGAGGGCAGCAGCAGCAGCTGGAGCAGGGACAGCTACAGCACCATGACCAGGGACCTCAGCAGCAGGGATACCATCCAAAACAGGGGCTTGTAGGGGTTCAAGCACCCCTTGTGCCCCACGACGCTGTCTGACTCTAAATGCAATATACTGCAAGGGAAACATGGTGGCTAATGAGGGTGTGCATTTGCAGGTGTTTTAAGTCTGCAGGTGAGAGGTTGTGCTGTTTGTGATTGGTTTGACACACTTGCAGGGGCAGGAATAATAAATGCTTTTAAGAGGTTAACTATTTGTGAACAAGCTGCTGCTATGTATATTGTTAGGCATGCATTTGTTAGGCCTTCTGAGAGTTACGTTGGTTTCTAAGTCAGTGCAAGGGTACCTGCGCCTTCAATTTGTGGCGAGCTGAGAATGGCGTAGATTTTGTAAAATCTGCGCGCGTAAGTCCTTACGCCGTATATTGGATAGCAAATTGCGCGTGTTTTGTATGTCAGTCTATGGGCCAAAAAACTACGGGCGACGCCAGAAATCTACGCGCGTAACTTCTAGCTTACGCCGCATATAGGATACCAAATCCGCGCAATTATTGGCGTTGCCGGCTTTTGCGGGCGACGATTTTTATCGGATCGACCCCCAAGAGGGGAATTTTGCCCAATCCAAGTCAGTCTGGAGACCTAACCAGGCTTGGAACAAGGGTAGACACGCCAAGAAGCCTGCAGCTGCTTCTAAAACAGCATGAAGGGGTAGCCCCCGATCTGGGACCGGATCTAGTAGGGGGCAGACTCTCTCTCTTTGCTCAGGCTTGGGCGAGAGATGTTCACGATCCCTGGGCTTTAGAAATTGTGTCCCAGGGGTATCTTCTGGAATTCAAAGACTCCCTTCCAAGGGGGAGATTTCACATTTCTCTATTGTCTGTAAACCAGACAAAGAGAGAGGCGTTCTTACGCTGTGTAGAAGACCTACATACCATGGGGGTGATCCGCCCAGTACCAATAGAGGAACAGGGGCTAGGGTTTTATTCAAACCTGTTTGTGGTTCCCAAAAAAGAGGGAACTTTCAGACCAATCTTGGATCTCAAAATTCTAAACAAGTTCCTCAAGGTTCCATCATTCAAGATGGAGACTATTCGGACTATTCTACCTCTGATCCAGGAGGGTCAATATATGACTACCGTGGACTTAAAGGATGCGTATCTACACATCCCTATTCACAGAGATCATCATCATTTTCTCAAATTCGCCTTTCTAAACAGGCATTACCAGTTTGTGGCCCTTCACTTTGGGTTGGCCACGGCTCCCTGAATTTTCACAAAAGTGCTAGGGTCCCTTCTGGCGGTTCTGCGACCACGGGACATAGCAGTGGCGCCTTATCTAGACGACATCTTAATTCAGGCGTCGACTTTCCAGCTAGCCAAGTCTCACACGGACATCGTGTTGGCTTTTCTGAGAGCTCACGGGTGGAAGGTGAACATAAAAAAGAGTTCTCTCTTTCCTCTTACAAGAGTTTCCTTCCTAGGGACTCTGATAGACTCAGTAGAAATGAAAATATTTCTGACGGAGGTCAGAAAATTAAAACTCTTAACCACTTGCCGAACTCTTCATTCCATTCCTCGGCCATCAGTGGCTCAGTGTATGGAGGTAATCGGACTCATGGTAGCGGCAATGGACATAGTTCCTTTTGCCCGCCTACACCTCAGACCACTGCAACTATGCATGCTCAAACAGTGGAATGGGGATTATGCAGATTTATCTCCTCAACTGCATCTGGACCAGGGGACCAGAGACTCTCTTCTCTGGTGGTTGTCTCAGGACCACCTGTCTCAGGGAATGTGTTTCCGCAGGCCAGAGTGGCTCATTGTAACGACAGATGCCAGCCTGCTAGGCTGGGGTGCAGTCTGGAACTCCCTGAAAGCACAGGGCTTATGGTCTCGGGAGGAAGCTCTCCTCCCGATAAACATTCTAGAACTGAGAGCGATATTCAATGCACTTCAGGTGTGGCCTCAGCTTGCTGCGGCCAAATTCATCAGATTTCAGTCGGACAACATCACGACTGTAGCTTATATCAATCATCAAGGAGGAACAAGGAGTCCTCTAGCGATGATGGAGGTAACCAAAATAATCCGGTGGGCAGAGGATCACTCTTGCCATCTCTCAGCAATCCACATCCCAGGGGTAGAGAACTGGGAAGCGGATTTTCTAAGTCGTCAGACTTTTCATCCAGGGGAGTGGGAACTCCATCCGGAGGTATTTGCCCAGCTGATTCAGCTATGGGGCACACCAAAATTGGATCTGATGGCGTCTCGTCAGAATGCCAAACTTCCTTGTTACGGTTCCAGGTCCCGGGATCCCAAGGCGGTACTGATAGATGCTCTAGCAGTGCCTTGGTCCTTCAATCTGGCCTATGTATTTCCACCGTTTCCTCTCCTCCCACGTCTGGTTGCCAGAATCAAGCAGGAGAGAGCTTCGGTAATTCTGATAGCACCTGCGTGGCCACGCAGGATTTGGTATGCAGACCTAGTGGACATGTCCTCGGTTCCACTGTGGACTCTGCCAATGAGGCGGGACCTTCTAATTCAAGGTCCGTTCACGCATCCAAATCTAATTTCTCTGCATCTGACTGCTTGGAGATTGAACGCCTGATTCTATCAAAGCGTGGTTTCTCTGAGTCGGTCATTGATACCCTGATTCAGGCTAGAAAGCCTGTCACCAGGAAGATCTATCATAAGATTTGGCACAAATATCTTTATTTGTGTGAATCCAAAGGTTACTCGTGGAGTAAGATTAGGATTCCTAGAATATTGTCTTTTCTCCAAGAAGGTTTGGAGAAGGGATTATCTGCTAGTTCCCTAAAAGGACAAATATCTGCTTTGTCTATTCTACTACACAAACGTCTGGCAGATTTCCCAGACGTTCAAGCATTTAGTCAGGCTTTGGTCAGAATCAAGCCTGTATTTAAACCTGTTGCTCCGCCATGGAGCCTAAACTTAGTTCTTAAAGTTCTTCAAGGGGTTCCGTTTGAACCTATGCATTCCATAGAGATTAAGAGGAACCTATGCATTCCATAGATATTAAGCTTCTATCTTGGAAAGTTTTGTTTTTAGTAGCTATCTCAGAAGAGTTTCTGAGCTATCTGCTTTACAATGTGATTCCCCTTACCTTGTTTTCCATGCAGATAAGGTGGTTTTGTGTACCAAACCTGGGTTTCTTCTTAAGGTTGTTTCTAATAAGAATATCAATCAAGAGATTGTTGTTCCTTCTCTGTGTCCTAATCCTTCATCAAAGAAGGAACGTCTGTTACACTATCTTGATGTGGTTCGTGCTTTAAAGTTCTACTTACAAGCAAGTAAAGATTTCCGTCAAACATCTTCATTGTTTCTTGTTTATTCTGGTAAACGGAGAGGTCAAAGGGCTACGGCTACCTCTCTTTCCTTTTGGCTGAAAAGCATCATCCATTTGGCCTATGAGACTGCTGGACAGCAGCCTCCTGAAAGAATTACTGCTCATTCTACTAGAGCTGTGGCTTCCACATGGGCTTTAAGAATGAGGCTTCTGTTGAACAGATTTGTAAGGCGGCGACTTGGTCTTCGCTTCATACTTTTTCAAAATTTTACAAATTCGATAGTTTTGCTTCTTCGGAGGCTATTTTTGGGAGAAAGGTTCTACAAGCAGTGGTGCCTTCCGTTTAAGGTCCCTGTCTTGTCCCTCCCTTCATCCGTGTCCTAAAGCTTTGGTATTGGTATCCCACAAGTAAGGATGAATCCGTGGACTCGATACATCTTACAAGAGAAAACATAATTTATGCTTACCTGATAAATTTATTTCTCTTGTGATGTATCGAGTCCATGGCCCGCCCTGTTTTTCAAGACAGGCATATATATTTTTATTTTAAAACTTTCAGTCACCACTGCACCCTATAGTTTCTCCTTTTTCTTCCTAGCCTTCGGTCGAATGACTGGGGGGTGGAGCTATATAGACAGCTCTGCTGTGGGTGCTCTCTTTGCTACTTCCTGTTGGGAAGGAGAATATCCCACAAGTAAGGATGAATCCGTGGACTTGATACATCAGAAGAGAAATAAATTTATCAGGTAAGCTTAAATTATGTTTTTTATATACTATAAAACTCCAGACATACATTTGGTTATTTAAAAATCAATAGATTTTAAATTGTATTTAAAAAGAAGCAGATTATTTGATCTGCTGCAAATAGATTTGCACAAGAGATGCCCCATTTTTAAATACAATTTAAAATCTATTGATTTTTAAATAACCAAATGTATGTCTGGAGTTTTATAGTTAACCTAGCAATTAGTGGATGTGAAACCTCATAATTTTATTAGAGAACATGAACATAATGGCTGTATATATAATGATTATACTGAAGAGTCAATTATACCACTGAGTTGATGCTAGCACAGATAAAAAATACTTTAGATTTAGAAATGGTACTATAGTATAAACTCTTTCAAAGGCACTGAGCTGTAAGATATACAGTATTCAAGGCATCTAACTGAATGTGTAACAATTTTGCTATATGCCCATAGGAAGTGAGACACAAGTTAGAGAGGTGGCATTACAGATAGAGAGGTGGCATCACAGAGAGAGAGGTGGCATTTCACAAACAGTATGTGCCAGCGAGACATTGAGACAATAAGAGATAGAATATTATGTGTGATAACCTGAATTTATTGTATTTAGTATATAGTGTATTCTGTTTAAATTCAGGTTATCACACATAATATTCTGTCTCTTATTGTCTCAATGTCTCACTGGCACATACTGTTTGTGAAATGCCACCTCTCTCTCTCTCTCTCTCTCTCTCTCTCTCTCTGTAATGCCACCTTTCTCTCTTTAATGCCACCTATCTCTCTCTCTGTGATGCCACCTCTCTCTCTCTCTGATGCCACCTATCTCGTTGTTATGCAGCTCTTTCTGTGATGCCACCACTCTAATACATGTGTATTCTCTGTTTAAATTCAGGTTATCACACATAATATTATGTCTCTTATGTCTCAATGTCTCACTGGCACAAACTGTTTGTGAAATGCCTCCAGGTATCAGCAACACGGTACCAGTTAGGCTTGTTACCTGACTCAGGAGCCATTGTAGTTGTGTTAATATTCTCTAAAAAAAAGCATTAAATGCTGTATTACATGGTATGTTTTATTATTGTTATTTTTTTTTAAATGCATTTAACTAGACAAGTTATAGAGACCTGTCCTTCACCAATACAGTTGTAGGAGTTGTCATTATTGGCCACTATATATATATATATATATGTATGTGTGTATATGTGTATATATATATATATATATGTATGTGTGTATATGTGTATATATATATATATATATATATATATATGTGTGTGTATGTGTGTATATGTGTATGTATATATATATATATATATATATATATATATATATGTGTGTGTATATATACTGTATATATGTGTGTGTGTGTATATATATATATATATATATATATATATTTACAGATTATACCTAGTATGGCTAAAAAGACAGAAAGTTTTAAAAAGGTGGAGGGGGAGGAGGGGGTGTCAGTATAAGCTTTGTGTATAACAATATATTTCCCCTGACTGTTATTTACTGACACTATCTGCCTCTGTCTCCTAAACCCCCATCATGATTTTTACGACCCCCTCCTCCCCCTGCATTCAGACCTATGTAACACTTTCTGTCTTTCTAGCTGATCAAGAATGGACATTCCCTTGCAAAAGACTTGCAAACGTTATCTATTATCAAATTTGTTTAATTCCCTTTATATCCTTTGTTGAAGTAGCTGAACCAAACTAGTCAACCAATCAGAACAGACAAATGTGTGCAGATCAGCTAGCTCCCATTAGTGTAGGATATGTACATATTATTTTTCAACAAAGGATACCAAGAGAACAAATTGGCACTCCACTTGTAATCTAGCCCTAAAGCTTTTATATGTTGATGGGACCCCAGGGTCCCAAAAAAGCCTACACAAAATTTCCAGCAGTGATTATATAAAGAGTTAAGGAGTGAGTTTAGGTCATAAATTCTGCTAAATATTGACAGTATCAGTATGACCTCATAATAATGGCAGAAGCTCTGATATAAGCGCACACAATATTGTTATTAGTGTAATGAAAAATGTTTCTATACAAAATTGAGCCTTCAGTGAATCAAAATCTTTTTGATGGTGATGTATTATATAACATAATTTATGTAAGAACTTACCTGATAAATTCATTTCTTTCATATTAACAAGAGTCCATGAGCTAGTGACGTATGGGATATACATTCCTACCAGGAGGGGCAAAGTTTCCCAAACCTTAAAATGCCTATAAATACACCCCTCACCACACCCACAAATCAGTTTAACGAATAGCCAAGAAGTGGGGTGATAAGAAAAAAAGTGCGAAGCATATAAAATAAGGAATTGGAATAATTGTGCTTTATACAAAAAAATCATAACCACCACAAAAAAGGGTGGGCCTCATGGACTCTTGTTAATATGAAAGAAATGAATTTATCAGGTAAGTTCTTACATAAATTATGTTTTCTTTCATGTAATTAACAAGAGTCCATGAGCTAGTGACGTATGGGATAATGACTACCCAAGATGTGGATCTTTCCACACAAGAGTCACTAGAGAGGGAGGGATAAAATAAAGACAGCCAATTCCTGCTGAAAATAATCCACACCCAAAATAAAGTTTAACAAAAAACATAAGCAGAAGATTCAAACTGAAACCGCTGCCTGAAGAACTTTTCTACCAAAAACTGCTTCAGAAGAAGAAAATACATCAAAATGGTAGAATTTAGTAAAAGTATGCAAAGAGGACCAAGTTGCTGCTTTGCAGATCTGGTCAACCGAAGCTTCATTCCTAAACGCCCAGGAAGTAGATACTGACCTAGTAGAATGAGCTGTAATTCTCTGAGGCGGAATTTTACCCGACTCAACATAGGCAAGATGAATTAAAGATTTCAACCAAGATGCCAAAGAAATGGCAGAAGCTTTCTGGCCTTTCCTAGAACCGGAAAAGATAACAAATAGACTAGAAGTCTTACGGAAAGATTTCGTAGCTTCAACATAATATTTCAAAGCTCTAACAACATCCAAAGAATGCAACGATTTCTCCTTAGAATTCTTAGGATTAGGACATAATGAAGGAACCACAATTTCTCTACTAATGTTGTTGGAATTCACAACTTTAGGTAAAAATTCAAAAGAAGTTCGCAACACCGCCTTATCCTGATGAAAAATCAGAAAAGGAGACTCACAAGAAAGAGCAGATAATTCAGAAACTCTTCTAGCAGAAGAGATGGCCAAAAGGAACAAAACTTTCCAAGAAAGTAATTTAATGTCCAATGAATGCATAGGTTCAAACGGAGGAGCTTGAAGAGCTCCCAGAACCAAATTCAAACTCCAAGGAGGAGAAATTGACTTAATGACAGGTTTTATACGAACCAAAGCTTGTACAAAACAATGAATATCAGGAAGAATAGCAATCTTTCTGTGAAAAAGAACAGAAAGAGCGGAGATTTGTCCTTTCAAAGAACTTGCGGACAAACCCTTATCTAAACCATCCTGAAGAAACTGTAAAATTCTCGGTATTCTAAAAGAATGCCAAGAAAAATGATGAGAAAGACACCAAGAAATATAAGTCTTCCAGACTCTATAATATATCTCTCGAGATACAGATTTACGAGCCTGTAACATAGTATTAATCACGGAGTCAGAGAAACCTCTTTGACCAAGAATCAAGCGTTCAATCTCCATACCTTTAAATTTAAGGATTTCAGATCCGGATGGAAAAAAGGACCTTGTGACAGAAGGTCTGGTCTTAACGGAAGAGTCCATGGTTGGCAAGATGCCATCCGGACAAGATCCGCATACCAAAACCTGTGAGGCCATGCCGGAGCTATTAGCAGAACAAACGAGCATTCCCTCAGAATCTTGGAGATTACTCTTGGAAGAAGAACTAGAGGCGGAAAGATATAGGCAGGATGATACTTCCAAGGAAGTGATAATGCATCCACTGCCTCCGCCTGAGGATCCCGGGATCTGGACTGATACCTGGGAAGTTTCTTGTTTAGATGAGAGGCCATCAGATCTATCTCTGGGAGCCCCCACATTTGAACAATCTGAAGAAATACCTCTGGGTGAAGAGACCATTCGCCCGGATGCAACGTTTGGCGACTGAGATAATCCGCTTCCCAGTTGTCTACACCTGGGATATGAACCGCAGAGATTAGACAGGAGCTGGATTCCGCCCAAACCAAAATTCGAGATACTTCTTTCATAGCCAGAGGACTGTGAGTCCCTCCTTGATGATTGATGTATGCCACAGTTGTGACATTGTCTGTCTGAAAACAAATGAACGATTCTCTCTTCAGAAGAGGCCAAAACTGAAGAGCTCTGAAAACTGCACGGAGTTCCAAGATATTGATCGGTAATCTCACCTCCTGAGATTCCCAAACTCCTTGTGCCGTCAGAGATCCCCACACAGCTCCCCAACCTGTGAGACTTGCATCTGTTGAAATTACAGTCCAGGTCGGAAGAACAGAAGAAGCCCCCTGAATTAAACGAAGGTGATCTGTCCACCACGTTAGAGAGTGTCGAACAATCGGTTTTAAAGATATTAATTGATATATCTTCGTGTAATCCCTGCACCATTGGTTCAGCATACAGAGCTGAAGAGGTCACATGTGAAAACGAGCAAAGGGGATCGCGTCCGATGCAGCAGTCATAAGACCTAAAATTTCCATGCATAAGGCTACCGAAGGGAATGATTGAGACTGAAGGTTTCGACAAGCTGTAATCAATTTTAGACGTCTCTTGTCTGTTAAAGACAGAGTCATGGACACTGAATCTATCTGGAAACCCAGAAAGGTTACCCTTGTTTGAGGAATCAAAGAACTTTTTGGTAAATTGATCCTCCAACCATGATCTTGAAGAAACAACACAAGTCGATTCGTATGAGACTCTGCTAAATGTAAAGACTGAGCAAGTACCAAGATATCGTCCAAATAAGGAAATACCACAATACCCTGTTCTCTGATTACAGACAGAAGGGCACCGAGAATCTTTGTGAAAATTCTTGGAGCTGTAGCAAGGCCAAACGGTAGAGCCACAAATTGGTAATGCTTGTCTAGAAAAGAGAATCTCAGGAACTGATAATGATCTGGATGAATCGGAATATGCAGATATGCATCCTGTAAATCTATTGTGGACATATAATTCCCTTGCTGAACAAAAGGCAATATAGTCCTTACAGTTACCATCTTGAACGTTGGTATCCTTACATAACGATTCAATAATTTTAGATCCAGAACTGGTCTGAAGGAATTCTCCTTCTTTGGTACAATGAAGAGATTTGAATAAAACCCCATCCCCTGTTCCGGAACTGGAACTGGCATAATTACTCCAGCCAACTCTAGATCTGAAACACAATTCAGAAATGCTTGAGCTTTCACTGGATTTACTGGGACATTGGAAAGAAAAAATCTCTTTGCAGGAGGTCTCATCTTGAAACCAATTCTGTACCCTTCTGAAACAATGTTCTGAATCCAAAGATTGTGAACAGAATTGATCCAAATTTCTTTGAAAAAACGTAACCTGCCCCCTACCAGCTGAACTGGAATGAGGGCCGTACCTTCATGTGAACTTAGAAGCAGGCTTTGCCTTTCTAGCAGGCTTGGATTTATTCCAGACTGGAGATGGTTTCCAAACTGAAACTGCTCCTGAGGACGAAGGATCAGGCTTTTGTTCTTTGTTGAAACGAAAGGAACGAAAACGATTGTTAGCCCTGTTTTTACCTTTAGACTTTTTATCCTGTGGTAAAAAAGTTCCTTTCCCACCAGTAACAGTTGAAATAATAGAATCCAACTGAGAACCAAATAATTTGTTTCCCTGGAAAGAAATGGAAAGTAGAGTTGATTTAGAAGCCATATCAGCATTCCAGGTCTTAAGCCATAAAGCTCTTCTGGCTAAGATAGCCAGAGACATAAACCTAACATCAACTCTAATAATATCAAAAATGGCATCACAGATGAAATTATTAGCATGCTGGAGAAGAATAATAATATCATGAGAATCACGATTTGTTACTTGTTGCGCTAGAGTTTCCAACCAAAAAGTTGAAGCTGCAGCAACATCAGCCAATGATATAGCAGGTCTAAGAAGATTACCTGAACATAGATAAGCTTTTCTTAGAAAAGATTCAATTTTTCTATCTAAAGGATCCTTAAACGAGGTACCATCTGACGTAGGAATGGTAGTACGTTTAGCAAGGGTAGAAATAGCCCCATCAACTTTAGGGATTTTGTCCCAAAATTCTAACCTGTCAGGCGGAACAGGATATAATTGCTTAAAACGTTTAGAAGGAGTAAATGAATTACCCAATTTATCCCATTCCTTGGAAATTACTGCAGAAATAGCATTAGGAACAGGAAAGACTTCTGGAATAACCGCAGGAGCTTTAAAAACCTTATCCAAACGTATAGAATTAGTATCAAGAGGACTAGAATCCTCTATTTCTAAAGCAATTAGTACTTCTTTAAGTAAAGAGCGAATAAATTCCATCTTAAATAAATATGAAGATTTATCAGCATCAATCTCTGAGATAGAATCCTCTGAACCAGAAGAGTCCAAAGAATCAGAATGATGGTGTTCATTTAAAAATTCATCTGTAGAGAGAGAAGATTTAAAAGACTTTTTACGTTTACTAGAAGGAGAAATAACAGACAAAGCCTTCTTTATGGATTCAGAAACAAAATCTCTTATGTTATCAGGAACATTCTGCACCTTAGATGTTGAGGGAACTGCAACAGGCAATGGTACATCACTAAAGGAAATATTATCTGCTTTAACAAGTTTGTCATGACAATTATTACAAACAACAGCTGGAGGAATAGCTACCAAAAGTTTACAGCAGATACACTTAGCTTTGGTAGATCCAGCAGGCAGTGGTTTTCCTGTAGTATCTTCTGGCTCAGATGCAACGTGAGACATCTTGCAATATGTAAGAGAAAAAACAACATATAAAGCAAAATAGATCAAATTCCTTATAAGACAGTTTCAGGAATGGGAAAAAATGCCAAACATCAAGCTTCTAGCAACCAGAAGCAAATGAAAAATGAGACTGAAATAATGTGGAGACAAAAGCGACGCCCATATTTTTTAGCGCCAAATAAGACGCCCACATTATTTGGCGCCTAAATGCTTTTGGCGCCAAAAATGACGCCACATCCGGAACGCAGACATTTTTGGCGCAAAATAACGTCAAAAAATGACGCAACTTCCGGCGACACGTATGACGCCGGAAACGGAAAATAATTTTTGCGCCAAAAAAGTCCGCGCCAAGAATGACGCAATAAAATGAAGCATTTTCAGCCCCCGCGAGCCTAACAGCCCACAGGGAAAAAAGTCAAATTTTTGAGGTAAGAAAAAAAAAATGATAATTCAATGCATAATCCCAAATATGAAACTGACTGTCTGGAAATAAGGAAAGTTGAACATTCTGAGTCAAGGCAAATAAATGTTTGAATACATATATTTAGAACTTTATAAATAAAGTGCCCAACCATAGCTTAGAGTGTCACAGAAAATAAGACTTACTTACCCCAGGACACTCATCTACATGTTTGTAGAAAGCCAAACCAGTACTGAAACGAGAATCAGTAGAGGAAATGGTAAATATAAGAGTATATCGTCGATCTGAAAAGGGAGGTAAGAGATGAATCTCTACGACCGATAACAGAGAACCTTATGAAATAGACCCCATAGAAGGAGATCACTGCATTCAATAGGCAATACTCTCTTCACATCCCTCTGACATTCACTGCATGCTGAGAGGAAAACCGGGCTCCAACTTGCTGCGGAGCGCATATCAACGTAGAATCTAGCACAAACTTACTTCACCACCTCCCTTGGAGGCAAAGTTTGTAAAACTGATTTGTGGGTGTGGTGAGGGGTGTATTTATAGGCATTTTAAGGTTTGGGAAACTTTGCCCCTCCTGGTAGGAATGTATATCCCATACGTCACTAGCTCATGGACTCTTGTTAATTACATGAAAGAAATTATTATTATCATTTATTTGTATAGCGCCGCCAAATTCCGTAGCCCGGGGAAAATGATAGGGGTATACAATGACAAAGATTTGTGATAAAATACAAAACATAACAAGACTAAACCAATCTAGTACAGGAGGAAGAGGGCCCTGCTCCGGAGAGCTCACAGTCTATAGGTTTAGGGTGCAGAGACATAAGGTTGGGGTAGCTTGTTACATTGGTTGTAGTTGCAGCAGTGAGTCAAGCAGTTCATGTATTAGTTTGCTTCGGATAAGGGATGGAGGAGAGATGGTAAGCCTCTCTGAATAGGGGAGTTTTCAAGGAGCGTCTGAAGCTATACAAGGTTGGAGACAGTCTTATGGAGTGGGGTAGAGAGTTCCAGAGGACAGGAGCAGCACGTCTTGGAGGCGTGAGTGGGACGTAGAGATAACAGGAGTGTAGAGACGTAGATCAGAGGTTGATCGAAGAGGACGGGATGGGGAATATTTCACGATGAGAGAGGAAATATAGTTGGGAGTAAGACTGTTGAGTGATTTGTAAGTTAGGGTTAATACTTTAAATTGTATTCTGGAGTGTATGAGACTGGCAGAGCGAAGCAGCTGATTTAGATCAGCGACTTAGGTGGATGAGTCTAGCAGAAGCAAGTAAGTATGAAGAAAATGCTTCATCAGTGTGTGAGTATTATGTGAATATAGGCCAGGGGCCCTGCACCGTAACAGATAAAACATTTAAAATTGGCCTAAGGCATGGAGATTAAAACGCGGATGTTTGATCTATCTTCCCAAGCAGTTTTCAGAAACCATCATGTCTACTGGAATGAAACATAAACGTCTCTCTGGATCACAGTATGAAAAGATCAGGCATAAAAAAGCGGCTTTTATAGCTACTCAGAGAGGAGCCATGTTGAAATTTGTCAATACAGAGTATCAAGAGAAGTCCCCTACAGAACAGAGTGTGCATGAAAGCAATAATACTAATAAGGAGAGTACACTTAATGCTCAGAGACTTGATAGACAAAGTGGGATGACTGCTAAAGCATCAACATCAGCATCTCAAGTTAATTTGGATGAGCATGACCACAAGGAAAGCACAGTGGATGTAGACATTGTAGACCAACAGGTCTTAAGTGCCTTAGAGTTCGACATATCTTTTCTAGAGGATCCAAGTCTGTGGCCATGTATGACAAGTAGCCTCAAGGACTTTTTGGTAAAACATGGACCAAAGCAGGTAAAACATTTCAAATTCCCAATAGACTCTTCTGAACACAAAAGAAGTTTCCACCAAATGCATTATTGGAGGCAATTGCCCAATGGAGAGAAAATTAAGAGAGCATGGCTTATGTACTCAAAGACAAAGAATGCTGTGTACTGTTTTTGCTGTAAAGTATTCCAACCAACATTTGTTTCATATTCATTGAGTTCTAGTGGTACAAGTGACTGGAAACACCTGCGTAGAAATTTGGCTTCTCATGAGAAATCGGCAGCTCATTTGAAAGCATTTTTTAAGTGGAGAGAACTGGAAATAAGGTTTCAGTTAAAAGCTACCATAGATAAGCAGCAGCAGGAAATCATAGATTCAGAGACTGAATACTGGCGAAGTGTATTAAAACGGCCGATTTCCCTTATTAGAGTATTTTCTATTCAAAACATAGAATTTTGTGGGTCATCTGATGAACTGTATGTGCCAAATAATGGTAATTTCCTTAAATTTGTTGAAGCAATGACAGAGTTTGATTTAGTATTAAAGGAACATTTGAGAAGAGTTACCAGTAAGGAAACCCATGTTCATTACCTTGGGAAAAATGTTCAAAATGAGATTATCCTGTTATTGGCTAACCAAATCAGACAGAATATTCTTGAACAAATGAAATCTGCAAAATACTACTCTGTTATTCTGGACTGCACACCTGACAATAGCCACACTGAGCAAATTACTTTCATGGTTCAGTTTGTGACAACAAGTGAATCCACTGTTAATATAATAGAACCATTTTTGGGATTCATTGATATAGATGACACTACTGGAGCTGGGATGGCAAATGTACTGCTTCAGAAACTTGAAGAAAATGGTATTGATGTTGCCAATATGAGAGGGCAAGGTTATGACAATGGGTCCAACATGAGAGGGAAAAACAGTGGCGTACAAACAAGAATAAGAGAAATAAATCCAAGAGCTTTTTTTGTACCTTGCAGTTCACTTTCTTTAAATTTAGTAATCTGTGATGCTGCTTCTGCTTCTTCTGAAGTTTCTGATTTTGTTAACATTATTCAAAGCATCTTTGTATTTTTCAATACATCCACTCATTTCTGACAAATTCTAAAGAGACACCTAGGAGAGACACATCTTACCCTGAAACCACTAAGTGCCACAAGATGGGAGAGTCGTGTGGAAGCAGTAAAGGCAGTCAGAAATCAAGTTGGAATTATATATGATGCATTGGTTGCTGCTATGGAAGATAAGAGCCTTACAGGGACTGCTCGTGGCAAAACAATACCAGAAGTAAGAGGAATTCTTAAAAATGTAAGCAATTTTAAATTTCTTTGTGGCCTAGTACTATGGCATGATATACTATTTCATGTCAACATCACAAGCAAAAGACTACAAGGAATTGAAATTGATATTTCAGCAGCTCTCAGACAACTCGAAGCAACAAAGGTTTTTCTCCAGTGCTACCGAAGAGATGAGTTTGATACTTTTATAACAAGTGCACAGAAGTTGGCAGAGGAACTGAATGTAGAAGCAGGTTTTCAACCTATACAAGTTTTCCGGTCTCGTCATGTAAAAAAACATTTTAGCTACGAGGCACAAGATGAACCAATAACAGACCCAAAACAACAGATGAGAGTTATTTTTTTTTATCTAGTTCTTGATTGTGCAATACACTCATTAGAAGAACGCTTTCTACAACTTCGTGACCACTGCAACACCTTCGGTGTGTTGTACAATATCAATAATCTTAAAGAAACATCTAATGAAGTTTTACACCATCAGTGTATTGAATTAGAGAAAGCACTTTCACATGGCAGAATGCGTGATATTAATGCAGCTGATCTACAGGATGAACTAAATGCCCTCTCAATATCTTTACCTACAGACTTAACTCCAAAAGAAGTCTTGAAATATAAGAGCCTTACAGGGACTGCTCGTGGCAAAACAATACCAGAAGTAAGAGGAATTCTTAAAAATGTAAGCAATTTTAAATTTCTTTGTGGCCTAGTACTATGGCATGATATACTATTTCATGTCAACATCACAAGCAAAAGACTACAAGGAATTGAAATTGATATTTCAGCAGCTCTCAGACAACTCGAAGCAACAAAGGTTTTTCTCCAGTGCTACCGAAGAGATGAGTTTGATACTTTTATAACAAGTGCACAGAAGTTGGCAGAGGAACTGAATGTAGAAGCAGGTTTTCAACCTATACAAGTTTTCCGGTCTCGTCATGTAAAAAAACATTTTAGCTACGAGGCACAAGATGAACCAATAACAGACCCAAAACAACAGATGAGAGTTATTTTTTTTTATCTAGTTCTTGATTGTGCAATACACTCATTAGAAGAACGCTTTCTACAACTTCGTGACCACTGCAACACCTTCGGTGTGTTGTACAATATCAATAATCTTAAAGAAACATCTAATGAAGTTTTACACCATCAGTGTATTGAATTAGAGAAAGCACTTTCACATGGCAGAATGCGTGATATTAATGCAGCTGATCTACAGGATGAACTAAATGCCCTCTCAATATCTTTACCTACAGACTTAACTCCAAAAGAAGTCTTGAAATATATCTGCAAAAGCAAGATGACTGCACTGTTTCCAAATATCTTTATTGCTCTACGCATACTCCTAGCATTGCCTGTAACAGTTCCAAGTGGAGAACGAAGTTTTTCCAAACTAAAACTAATAAAAACATACCTCCGCTCAACTATAACACAGGAGAGGCTAGTAAGTCTTGCAACTATATCAATCGAACATGAACTAGCCCAAAGTATGGACCTTAAAGAAGCAGTGCATATATTTGCCGGCAAGAAGGTACGAAAAGCACCAATTTAAGTTATACCCCTGGGCTGTCATGTAGTCATGTTCCTCAACAAAATATTTACTGTTGGAATGGTATTTGCATGTCATTCTTCAGATAGATTATTGCACTCTATTATATTTGACCTGTTTTATTTGTATTTGAATTGCATATCACTTTAAAAAAAAGTTAATAAAAAATAGTAAATAAAAAACCTCTCCTCAAGTACTTGCTTCTTTCTAATGCTCTGTTGGCATAGTGGCTTATTTTATTAACAAAGCAACTGACTTATTTCACCCAGTCTGAGTGTAAGTGGCACTGTAATATTAATAAGTAATAATATTAAGAATGTAATGCATTGCTATGGATGAAGTTAGATAGGTAGGTGTGGGGGGGGGGGAACGTGGCGTGTGGGGGCGTGGCGTGGGAAGGCGTGGCAATGGGGGTCGGGGGGGCGGCATCATTTTGATCTGGGACCCAGGCAGCACAATGTCTTGAGCCAGCCCTAGACGTACCCTGTACGTCCTTGGTCGTTTAGGGGTTAATGATGTATAAAAAGGAGTATAGTTTAATCACTAATCTTTAATCCTATTGCTCCCCCTAAAATTATAAGTAGATCTCCCAAAACTACTATACAGAAAAGTACAAGTTAAAAGCAAAGAAGAGGGGCGTTGAGGCTAGATGGAGGTATGTCTAATCCAATATCACAGACTATGACCGTGTTCAATTTGAACAAATATTTTACTCTTATTCAATGAACATATATATATATATATATATATATATATATATATTAAAAATTTGTAAGAATAAACTTACTATAAAAAGGTATGTATAAGCATATAGACATAAACATAAAACATAAGCGCAAAAAATGTGAGCGCAAAAAAAATAGTAAGATGTGGCCACAACTAAATACAAAAAAAGACGTCTGTTATCTATAAAACAAGCCCAACAACTGAATCTCTATTTGCAGAGTAAACTGTGAAGTTTGGGCACAAAAGTCAGTGATGTGTAAAACAAATCCAATAAAGGCGTCTCTGTTATATGAATTGACACTGTTGGGCACAGAATCTCTTTGTTGTAATAAAGTTCCAAGGAAAGTGAAGCCAGTGGTCAGGGTCTGACACTTACGGAATACAGGTATGCCTTTGGAGAATCTTTAAATGTATACCAGCCGGGCTTACCCGGGGAATCTTACCAGACCTTCTAGGTGTGGGGCTCGGTCCAGAGTGATTGCCGATGATTCTTACCGCCAAGTGACACAATGCTAGATTTTTGGGAGAAGTGTCTTCTCTCCGTGTTACTTCAGTCACTGCGGGGAATCAATTCCGTGTACTCTCACGTGTTTATGAACACGTGCGGCCTCTACACCAATCCGCTGGTCTTGCTTACGATTCCTCTCCTCTGGTCTCTCCAAGTATAGAAGTGTAATCTGTATTCCAAAGGAACAAATAAAATGTGTAAGAAAGTCCGTGAACATTCACATATAATTAAGCTACCAGTGTTAACAGATGTATTGCTGTGCGTTTTGGTGCTGCCTCTTGCGCCTTTATCAAGTATATAACTGTGTGGTAGTTTTTAAACTTTTATACTTCATTTTCCTTGCAGATATTTAGTGTCAGCTGTTCTTATTTCAATTCAATACGGCTTCCCAGGGAGCGTGAGTCATGAGAAGATCATACGGGTGTAGTTCAGGATTAAACTTCATGATTAAAAAAATCTTTGAATGATGTTTAAACAAAATACATTGCATTTGAAGGTTAGATGATTAGTCCTTTTATAGGTAGTCTAATTATTCATTTTTCATATTGATACATAAAGCAAATCAATATACTGTATATCATTACAGAGCATATAAAATAACATTCTGAAAAAATTCTTAATAAATTCTAAAAGATCGTATAGAGGGACATGTAGTTAAATGTACAAAAAAAAAAAGTTCAAAAAATACATTAGATAATAATAATAAAGTGCATAGAGGAACTTCCGTTAGCAGGAGGGGCTTGACGAGGCGTCTGTGTTTGGCGCGCTCTGTGAAACCAGCTACACTCTGGCTACCCCCAGCTTATCTCAGGCCGTTGAGGCTTCACCAACCCTGGCCAGGGAGCCTGTTCGGCTCGGAGGGGTGCCTTTTCCCCTCTGAGGTGCAAGCTCAGGATAAGGAAGTCCCCCAGCCATTAAGACTCAGTGGCTAGAGTCACGATCGGTGCAATCAGCACAGAAACAACCGCTTTTGCTGTGGCAGTGCTCCCAGAACCCCGGTGACTGGAGGAAGGCGAGGCAGCTGACCCTGTCTATAACAGACTCAAGTCCCAGGATAGGAGCGCTATGTTGGCAATGCCGCAGTGAGGACATCTCCTAACGTTGACTTCCACGTTTTGAAAAGGACATCGGTCCCCCTCCCAGAACCCCAGGAACAAGGCTGTTAAGTATACTTTTATATATTCTCTTGCTTGCTTATGTGCCGGCCTGTTATGGGATAGGAGGGGGGACAAGATTGAGGTTAACCTGCTGCTTGAGTCCCAGGCGGACGTGTGTTGCTACTCGTGGAATTTGCTATTAGAAAGCAGTGAAGGAATCTATCTTCAAGGGAAAGAAGGAGTTAAGAGAGAGGGTCCCCACATATATCAGTGGGTGATAATATTCCTCAACTCTATCACACTAACCTATTATGCAGTTATATAGTGGAACTTCTACCTGCACATTCTGAAATTAAGGAAACGGTGCTGTCAGCCCCCGTCTGGCAGGACAGGGGGTTTCCGGCTGTGAACTGTTACCTGTGCAATTCGAAAGTAAGGGAACCGCGATGTGCTCCCCTGCCTGGTAGGACTGTGGGCTCCTTTCTTCAAGTCTCATATCAATTTGTTAATCACTCTGGATATATTATGAGTTGCCGGCTCAGGACTTAGCTAAAAGTATTAAAGAGAAGCTTTCCTTTGCCTACAGCAGGGCTACCTGCAGGACTTTAGCTACAATCTACATCTGTTGGGACTTGTGCTTAACGATTATAAGAGTCTTGGTCCCCCTTCTCCTTTACACATTATCTCTCTGACTCCATATCTTTGCTGTTGACATTATGTGTGATTAATGTTTTATGAAATGTTTTCTGAAAGCTAATGTAAGGCAGTTGTATACCTAGAAACTAAAAACAGATTAAGTTACTATCTGTGTCTAGGCAAAGACTCCTTAATGTATTGATATCTCAGTAGCGATTAGAGCTATATAGTGTCTGTGTTGAATCTCTCGCTAGGATACGATTCCCTATAATAGCAAGTGACAAGATTTATATATAGGAATATGTTGTGTTAAGCCATAATTTCTCTGTATAATATATGATCCAGATGGGCTGCGCTATAGAACTAATCTACTTTTATATTATATGTGGATAAACTGCCTGCTTTAATTTTTTCTCTCAGTAATAGGCCATATATATTTTTCTATCTAAAGCAATAACATAGATAAGTTTATCTGTTGTATATAAAGATTCCAGGTCTAAACTGTTGGATAGGATAATCTAACGAATCCAATTTTTTTTGTATGAGGGGTACTATTTTTTCAGCTGGCTTCAGTCTCTCTTTTCAGTATTAGCTTCTTTGCATTAGCTAGATATACAGCCGGTGACCACTCTGACATAGCGAATACTAGGTTAAAGTCTCCCAAATCCATCTGATCCAGAGTGACAGCAGTATATATTGATATATTGATATTGATATTGATATTGATATTTGAAGAATATTCTTACTTCTTCCTTCTTTTTTTCCTCACATATATAGGCACTAACATCTTAATTTTTTTTTTTTTTTTTTTTCCGTTTTGCACTTATTGCCTTTTTCTTTCTTTAATATTCACTAAGTGCACATTCTATTTAGATCACACACTACACTCTTTTTTTGTTCTTTTTTTTTTTTCTCTCTTTCCTTCTCTCTCTTTTTCTATTTTCCTCTTCTATCTCCCCTGCCTCTCTTGGCAGCCTAACACCTGTTTGTTTTTTCTTTCTTGCACCATTCATTACTCACCCCACACCACTAGTTGGTCGTACAACTCACTTTTGCTTTTCTTTTTTTTTTTTTTTGTCACTTTACTTTTATGGATAAATTTTTAGGGATCAGCAGGAGCGATTCTGGTATAATGCCACCTAAAAGCAAGGATAGAAAGCCCAGGTCAAGTATTGGCAGCATAGAGACTGCCGCATCTGATCTTTCACCTGGCTCTAACACCTTAATCGATACTAATAATCTAGTCAAACAAATATCGGATTTATTTATGCCGCAGTTTGAAGGAGTCAAAGTAGAACTAACTACCTTAACAAATGAGCTTAAACTAGTATCTAGCAGACTTGCAGAGATTGAAAATAGGATCTCCGATCTAGACGATTTGCAACAGGCACAACAATCCCGATTAAACTCTCAGGCTAAAAGTATAGAAACTATGCAATCGCGTTTAGAGGACTTAGAAGACAGGTCACAGAGGAATAATTTAAAGATTGTAGGTCTCCCTGAGAGCCCTGAGTTTCTAGATCTTATGAAATTTGTACAGAGCACGTTACCAGAACTGCTCGATATGCCCCCCTCTAGTACAGAGATTATGGTGGAAAGGGTCCACAGGTTGGGCACATATCAAAATAAGGAGAACCCCAGAAAAGCTAAAAGACCAGTTCTGGTAAAATTACTGAATTTTCAAGACAAGCAGAGAATCCTAGCATATTATAGAAAGAAAACCATCGTAGAGGTAAATAAAGAACGTATTTTACTATTCTCTGATTTCTCTGCTGAAACAGCCAATAGGAGGAGAAATATGGCCCCATGGTGCTCAAAGCTAATAAATGCAGGTCACCAAGCGATCATGATCTACCCTGCCAAAATTAAAATCTTTTCAGAGGATAAGGTGAATTTTCTGAATTCAGTAGAGGAGGTCAGACAATTCTTGGAGAACAATAAAAACACAGTTGAATAATGTTTAGGCAGTTTTATATAAGTTTATCAGCTATTGGGTGTAATTTCTTTTTTCTCTGTGACTGTATTGTACCGACTTGTCAGGATGTTTATGTTTTTGTCTTTTTTCCTTTTTTTTTTTTTTTTTTTTTTTTTTTCTCTCTCTTCCTCTCTTTCTTTCCTCTTTCTTCCTCTTTCTCTCCTCTTTTGTTATGGATGCTCTCTCCTCCTCCTGGGGCTACTGCTATGTCCCGGTTAAGATGTTGCACCTATTAAGAGATTTAAGTGATAAATTTTTATAGATGAAAAAATCAATTAGCTTATTATCCTGGAATGTGGGTGGGTTCTCCTCCCCTGCTAAAAGGAAAAAGATCATTCATCATTTAAAAAGTTACAAATCGGATATTGTCTTCCTGCAGGAAACTCATCTGAGCCTGCAGGAGGCAGAAAAGTTAAAAATCAGTTGGATTGGGGAGGTGATTGCGACACCAGCAGTCAGAAAAAAGAGAGGAGTTGCATGTATTTTCAATAAAAATCTTGATTTTAACTTAATCTCGCAAGAGAGAGATGTGGAGGGAAGATACCTTATTCTGAAAGTAGAGATTAACGAGTGTCAGTATACGCTGTGCAATCTATATGCCCCGAACGAATGTCAGCCACATTTCTGGGATGGATTATACGCAAAATTAGTTAATTACATAGATTCTCAATTGATTATAGGGGGCGATTTTAATAGTGTTTTTCTCCCTCAGCTGGATAGACTGAGAACTGGGGGCTCTTCTAGATCAAGAAAAGAGGCCAAAATATTGACCTCCTTTTCAAAAGGTCTCAAATTAAAGGATATTTGGAGAATCCAACACCCGGACGAGAAATTATTTACATGTGAATCGAAAGTACATCGTACCTTCTCAAGAATAGACATGTTTCTGGTATCTGAAAGATTACTGCAATTAGAGATGAACACAGATATTAAGAACATAATTCTATCTGACCATGCTATTATATCTCTCTCTATCCAGTTGAGGAACAGGGGGGCCGGTCTTGAGGCTAAATTTTTCTTTCCTAGCTTTTTGTATTCTAATATTCCCTTCAGAAATTGGCTGACTCAGAAATGGAAGGATTATGTATATCAGAACAAGGAATACATTCCTAAAACAGAAATATTTTGGGAGGCCGCAAAGGCCTGTCTAAGGGGGGAAATTAAGGCATATATGGTTAAAAGGAAAAGGAAGATTAGAGCGAGGGAAAGTCAACTGAACAGTTATCTCAGAAATAAATTTGTTAAATACACTGATAATCCTAATAAGGACAACTGGGACTGTTATCAAAGGGCTAAGAGTGAGAGAGAGACTTTTCTATCTAAAAATCAGATACAGGAAGATATGAAAAACAAAGCTACATTTGGTACTTTCTCCCCGAAGACTGCTAAGATGCTCTCAAATATTTCTAAAAGTAAGAGGAAAAACAATTATATAGGAACAATCATATCAGAGGGTAAAAAGTATAATACTCCGAAAGATATCGTTGAGCAATTTCAACTATTCTTTCAGAAAATATACTCCCCTGCAGAAGTTGACCAAGAGGCGAAAAAGTCTTTTTGGGAAAGCATTAAACTACCAAAAATCACCTCAGATCAGTTAAATGTTTTGAATAATGAGATTACCACAGAGGAGACACTTACCGCAATTAAAGAGGCAGTTTTGGGGAAAGCACCTGGGCCCGATCAATTACCGATTGAATTTTATAAAATATTATCGGAGGAGATTGTTTTGACTCTCACAGATCTGTTCAATAAATATTTTCTGCTGCATTCTAGACCCTCTCGGTTTTTCACCGCCTCAAATATTACCCTTATCTTAAAGAAGGAAAAAGATCCTAATCTAATGGACTCATATAGACCAATCTCTCTTCTCAATAGCGATTACAAGCTATTAGCAAATATATTAGCTAACCGTCTTAAAAAAGTTATAGGGGATGTGATTCATCCGGATCAAACCGGATTCATTCCCGGCAGGTCAGCACAGAAAAACATTAGAAGGGCTATGACCATAATCGAATATATTTTAGCATCCCATAGGACGGGGTCAGGGCAGAAGCAAGATTTTGCGTTGTTAACGGTGGATGCAGAAAAAGCCTTCGACTCTGTCCTATGGGATCATTTGTTAACAGCTCTCAACAAGTTTGGTTTTTCAGGTCATTTCTATGAATATATCTCACTCCTTTATCAGAACCCAATATCTTTTCTTAATATTAATAATTTGTTATCGGACCCAATTATACTGCATAAGGGAACAAGACAGGGGTGCCCTCTCTCACCATTATTATTTGATATTGCCATCGAACCTCTGGCGGTGAAGAGCCGAGAGATTTTGGAAGGTATAAGAATAAAACAACATAAAGTTACGCTTTCTCTTTACGCAGATGATATCCTCTTTTATATAAGAAACTCTGCTAAAAATATCCCAATCTTAATTAATATTCTATCAGAATTCAGTAAATTTGCTGGGTACAGAATAAATCTATCCAAGTCCGAGATTCTCTGGATTATAAAGAATAGAAAGAGTTATATTCAAAACCCCTTTAAAGTAACTGATAAATCTATCAAATATCTGGGAATAAATCTTTCAGCAAACCCAGAGCAATGGTACCATATGAATCTTGCTCCCATTTGGAGAAGTTGTTTAGCTGAATTCCAGAAATGGAGCAAACTCCCCCTGTCACTCTCTGCAAAAATAGCATTGATCAAAATGCGAACGCTTCCAAAATTATTATTTTTTATTCAGAATATCCCTTCATTTCTGAAGAGGGCTGATATTAAAAAGTTTAATTCGGCCTGTTCCATCTTTCTCTGGGCCCCAAAGAAACCCCGTATCTCATTATCGAGGTTAATGCATCCCAAAGATCTGGGCGGATTTGCCCTGCCAAATTTAGCAAACTACAATTTGGCATGTCTCGCCCGAATTGCTCTAGACTGGCTCACAGGGGCAAATTTCATTGCTAGCTCTGATGTGGAAGGGGGTATCATAGCGCCGTATGCCCTTAAGGCATTGTTACACACTGCCCACCCAGTAAAGGTACGGGATCTCCTATTAAAACATACTTTCTATAATGTTGTTCTAGCGTGGCATAAAATCTGCAAATTATTAAAAATAGAAAACACACTTTCTCGCTATTTACCGATCAGGGGTAATCCTGATTTTAAGGGTGGCTGTGAATCCTCAGCTTTTAGGAATTGGGCTGCCAATGAGTTGAGGTTTTTGAATCAGGTAGTAGATCCAGTTTCAAATCATATAAAAACATTCGAATTACTAACTAGAGAATTTCAGTTGGATAAAAGATCCTTCTATGCTTATTTACAAATAAGACACTTCTATTACAGTAAGAAACCTATGGTCGAGGACCCCTGGACCTTGGGTCCACTTGATTCTGTTATTAACAGATTTTTACAGGGAAACCATTCTATATCATATATTTATAGACTGCTGTTATTGAAGGAGGCAGAGATGAAGGTGGATAACCTTTTTTCCATCTGGAAATTTGACTTTCCTGAATTGGACAGGGGTTTTTTCCAGCAGAGTTTTGATAGGGCAAGGAAATTTTCAAGCAGTATGGCAATCAGAGAATCTCATTGTAAGCTTCTTAATAGGGCCTATTTAACGCCTAGTAAGATGGCTAAATGGAAGGGGGATATGTCTTGTTATAGATGCAACTTTCCGTCAGCAGACATCTTTCATTTATTCTATGCCTGCCCAAAAATGATCAAACTTTGGAAACAAGTGGAATATTGGTTGAATAGATTTCTGCCAGATAGAATTGTATTGAAGCCCTTGGCTATCTTCTTCTTGGTGTCAAATAAAACATATAATAAGCCTCTGATTAATACTCTAATTCTCCTAGTAAGACAGATGATACTCAAAGCATGGAAGGAGAAAAATGCTCCTAGTATAGCGTCAGTTATAAACAATGTTCACTATCAAATGTTACTAGAACTATATGATCCGCTAATATTTGAGGAAAATAAATTAAGAAAATATTTTGCTAAATAGGATAAGGTAATTTTGAGCAGACCTAGTGAGGTCCAGTTACAGATATTAAAATTTTTTCGTAACTCACCGTTTTTTTTTACAATTAATTCTATCAGAGAGTTACCCTGATCTCTGGAGACAATGGTTTCTTTGAGGCGAAGGGGTGGGGGCCCCGGGTGGAGGAAAGAGAGTTAGTACAGGCCCTTCTTCTTTTCTCCTCTCTCCTTTTTTTTTTTTTTTTTTTTTTTTTTCTTTTACTTCTTCTTTTTCTTTTTCTTCTTTTCTTCTCTTTCCTTTTATGTATGTATGGAACTCCAATAATGAGAGAAATTAGAGGAGCAGACTTGGTTTGAGATTCCAAGGTGATATTATATGTACTGTTGTCAGCTATTATTATTGTGTTTTTTAGAAGTAAGATTGTCAAAGTGATGACTCATGTAATGCTGATATTCTCATTATCTTTGGAATGCTTAATGTTGAAGCTGTATATGATTTTGAATCCCTCAATAAAGAAAAAATATGTTTGAAAAAAAAATAATAAAGTGCATATTTATATGCAGAAAATATATGCTAAAATGTATGCAAAAAATTATGCAAACAATGTGAGAAATATATAGATAGAGATTCTGCAAGAAATATACAGAAGCATATACGAGTTTATGATTATACAAGGGTGATTAGGTATATATAGAGTGTTTTTATGAAGTTTTTATTAAGGTCATTTGGTATTAATGAGTTAAAGTTAAAAATCATTTGAGCTTCAGTGTATAGTAAGTCTTTCTCCATATCGCCCCCTCTATTTTTAAATAACTTCTTAAGAACACCATTGGTTTGAATTCAAGTCATTAAAAAAGAAATCAAGAAGTTCTAAGTCACCCTTCCAAACAAAAAATGTCATTATTATAACGCCTATAGAGCATAAGGTTTGCGCACTAGGAGGATTCAAAGATATGTTGTTGTTCAAATAATGCCATAAATAAATTGGCTTAACTGGGCGCAAACCTTGTGCCCATAGCCGTCCCTTTTGTTTGAAGATAATATTGGCCATTTAAATTGAAGTAGTTGTTATTTAAAATAAATGAAATACAGTTAATAATAAATTCAATTTGTATATTTTCCATTTCAAAGTCATGAGATAGATAATGTTGTACTGCTTTAATGCCTAATTGATGGTCAATACTAGTATATAAAGAATCTAAAGTCACAAGGTTATATTTATCATCCCATATAATGTTGTTTATAGAATTTAGAAAGTCTGTGGTATCTTTTAGGTAGGAAGGTAACAAACATAGAAATTGGATAAATAATGATAATTGGAATACACCTGTGCAAAATAGATATCAGGGGTTAGATAGTCGAGAGGAGAATGTTCTAGAGAATACTTTTTTAGAGGAGGGCCCCCAAAGACCAGGGACCTCAAAATGAATCCATCAGGAAAACGCAAAAAGAAAAGAAATGCAAAGAAAAAGACAATTAGAGGAAGTAGAGGGAAAGGATGAACTAAAGAACTACAAAAGATCAAGGTAGAGAGTCAATAACCAATTATTAAAGGTATTTTTAATAATGTAGAACTAAATAAAGATCAAGAAAGAATCTTGAATAAAGGTCTATCCTTCGCACATGCAGATTAAATACATCTGAAACAATGATTAATATTAACCAATTTGTCAGAAAATTGACTTTGAAGAGGCATTTTATAAAAAAAATCCCCTAGAAAGAATGATCTGTACTGATATAACAAACCATGCCAAAGATAAAGAAAAATAAAATAAAAACTTCATACACACCTACCTTAAACTAAAATCAAAGTATTATCCCACCCAAGACAAAGGGAAATACTTAGAATTATTTTATATAAATGGGTTAAGGTCGAAATCTGCGTTAAGGTCATTTGGTATTAATGAGTTAAAGTTAAAAATCAGTTGAGCGGCTTCCCAGGGAGCGTGAGTCATGAGAAGTGTATTGTAAGTCTTTCTCCATATCTTAGAACCCAAAATTTTAAACCAGTTGAATTATTTTTTATGTTTTTCTAAAAAGTGATGCTTAATGTTTCAAACAAACTAGAACAATGGGAGGGAAGAAATCAATGTGGTGTGACTACTGGTGTGGTAGGTAGATATATACTACACAGCGATGTATAGGGAGTCACTGCAGAACTCCAAAGAACAAACCCGATGTGGCAAAATTATTATTATATCCCGAAGCACAGTTCAGGCACTGGGGAGATGTCCCTCTCTCCTCTCCTAGTCCGTTATAGTGGAGGAGTTAGACCCCTGGTAAGTTGTACTAGGATAACATCCAAAACAAGCACAGTTACCAATGTAAATCCTGGCACGTACCTCTGATCCTCCGTAAACACTATTCAAACCTTTTGGAGTGGCGTCATGTAAGCTCTGTTCTCCTTGGGTATGTCGACTTCCTGGATCTGCTCCGGTATGTGCTCCTTTGTGTCTCCGGTCCTCCAAGTACTTCCGGGATAGTAAACTAACCTCTGCAACCTAGCTTGTAACGCTCCGTGCTCACTACGGCCAATGGAAATGATAAAAAACATTAAAGGAATACAAGGAGCACGGAATCGAATGCAAGCAAGGTACATTTATTGGGAACACTATATACAAAAATATGTTTATGGGAAACATTCCCCGGAGTAAATACAGGATAAGAAAATAGTGAGGCTGTCAAACACTTAGGCTGACGCGTTTCGGCTTTCGCCTTACTCCTAGCCAAGCTAAAAAAGGTTTCACATATGCAAGCTTAAAAATCTCCAGCCTCCTCACCGATTGGGCACCGGGTGATCACACCCTCATACTGAGTGTCCAATCCAGTGTTAGTAACAAGCACACGCCCACTCCCTTCGGTAGCTACTAGCGTGCTGTCACCAATATAAACTAATCTAAACACACCAAAAATCGGTAGCTATATAAAAGATATATAAAAAGAGAAAGGGCGCCTCCTAGTGTAGCCAATACACAGTTAGATCATGATACATGCAATATAAAATGGTACTCACAATTTGAAAAGGCAAAGATAATGCCTAGGTGTGTAGTCTGGGAACTCTGCAGTGTCCCAGTAACTGTGCACGATAGCAAGGGCAGCTCCTCTTTGTTATAGCAATATTCTGCAGTCTGGAAATTGAAAAGCTAGAAGAGGGCGACTCCTAGTGCAGATCAGTCAGTCAGATGAGCACCCACTGGTAGCTACCAATAAAATGGACACTCACATGGCCTGGAGCACACTATAGTGCTGATGAAACAAGCTGGGTATATTGTAGTGGCCCAGCGCACATAAACAAAAAGGCTGTAATCTTGTTCCAAAAGCGCGAGTGAGAGACAGGAGACTCCAGTATATAAAAATTGTTTTATAATCCAAAAAGTTAATAAACAATTCGCAGATAAAATACAAAGTGATATCAAATCAGTAAAACACGCTACGCGTTTCTCAGCGCTAACCACGCTGTTTCCTCTGCCTGAATAATTTATTATACGTTGATTTCACTTTTTTCCCTTTCTTACCAAATTTACATACTTTGCAACTAGTACAGGGATAAATCCCTGTAATTCATTACCTCTGAGATCTCGATCTTTATGTTCTCTCTTTTTAAATTGACTAGGGGCGAGAATATTTTTTAGATTTCTTGCCTTCCTAAATATTATAGGAGGGGAGTCTTCGATTATGTCACATAATATCTTTTTTAACAATGTTCCAATGTTTATTTAGAATTTTCTTAATCAATCTATGGTCTTCACTATAATTTGCAATAAACGAGTAGCTTCTATTATTATTATTTGCAATTTATCTTTTGGTCTTAATAAATCTTCCCGTTTTATGTTACCTGCAATTTATTTTGCTGTTTTTACATTAGCTTCTTTATCTATAAAGTTCTTCTCTAAAATATCCGCCTGATCTGTATAGTCAGGTCCGAACAAATTTTTTTCGAATCCTCAGAAATTGTTCCTTTGGGATATTGTCAATCCACATTTTTTTAAGTGACAACACAGTTTTAAAATAGGTGACAGTTGAGATAACATTGGCCTAGATTACGAGTTTTGCGTTAGAGGCTGTGCAGTGCTAACGAGCAGTTTTCACTCACCGCTCACTTACCTGCTGCGCTGGTATTACGAGTTTTCAGAAACCCGTCGTTAAAAGGCAAGAAGTGAGCGTTAAGCAAAATTTTGCTCATTATCGCACTCCAATACCAGCGCTGCTTAAGTCAGCGGTGAGCTGGTCGTACGTGCTCGTGCACGATTTCCCCATAGGGATCAACGGGGAGAGCCGGCTGAGAAAAAGTCTAACACCTGCAAAAAAGCAGCGTAAAACTCAGTAACGCAGCCCCATTGATTCCTATAGGGAAATAAAATGTAAGTCTACACCTTACACCCTAACATGAACCCCGAGTCTAAACACTCCTAATCTCACACTTATTAACCCTTATCTGCCGCCCCGACATCGCTGACACCTACATTATATTATTAAACCCTAATCTGCCGCTCCGGACACTGCCGCCACCTACATTATACTTTTCACACCTAGAAAATGAATTGTCTCTTTACTACTCTCTCTGGTAAAGGTAATACCCCATTGGTTTGAATTCAAGTCATTAAAAAATAAATCGAGAAGTTCTAAATCACCCTTCCAAACAAAAAACAGAATTTATGCTTACCTGATAAATTACTTTCTCCAACGGTGTGTCCGGTCCACGGCGTCATCCTTACTTGTGGGATATTCTCTTCCCCAACAGGAAATGGCAAAGAGCCCAGCAAAGCTGGTCACATGATCCCTCCTAGGCTCCGCCTACCCCAGTCATTCGACCGACGTAAAGGAGGAATATGCATAGGAGAAATCATATGATACCGTGGTGACTGTAGTTAGAGAAAATAATTCATCAGACCTGATTAAAAAAACCAGGGCGGGCCGTGGACCGGACACACCGTTGGAGAAAGTAATTTATCAGGTAAGCATAAATTCTGTTTTCTCCAACATAGGTGTGTCCGGTCCACGGCGTCATCCTTACTTGTGGGAACCAATACCAAAGCTTTAGGACACGGATGATGGGAGGGAGCAAATCAGGTCACCTAGATGGAAGGCACCACGGCTTGCAAAACCTTTCTCCCAAAAATAGCCTCAGAAGAAGCAAAAGTATCAAATTTGTAAAATTTGGTAAAAGTGTGCAGTGAAGACCAAGTCGCTGCCTTACATATCTGATCAACAGAAGCCTCGTTCTTGAAGGCCCATGTGGAAGCCACAGCCCTAGTGGAGTGAGCTGTGATTCTTTCAGGAGGCTGCCGTCCGGCAGTCTCATAAGCCAAAGCGGATGATGCTTTTAAGCCAAAAAGAGAGAGAGGTAGAAGTTGCTTTTTGACCTCTCCTTTTACCAGAATAAACAACAAACAAAGAAGATGTTTGTCTGAAATCCTTTGTAGCCTCTAAATAGAATTTTAGAGCACGAACTACATCCAAATTGTGTAACAAACGTTCCTTCTTTGAAACTGGATTCGGACACAAAGAAGGCACAACTATCTCCTGGTTAATGTTTTTGTTAGAAACAACTTTCGGAAGAAAACCAGGTTTAGTACGCAAAACCACCTTATCTGCATGGAACACCAGATAAGGAGGAGAACACTGCAGAGCAGATAACTCTGAAACTCTTCTAGCAGAAGAAATTGCAACCAAAAACAAAACTTTCCAAGATAGTAACTTAATATCTACGGAATGTAAGGGTTCAAACGGAACCCCTTGAAGAACTGAAAGAACTAAATTGAGACTCCAAGGAGGAGTCAAAGGTTTGTAAACAGGCTTGATTCTAACCAGAGCCTGAACAAAAGCTTGAACATCTGGCACAGCCGCCAGTTTTTTGTGAAGTAAAACAGATAAAGCAGAAATCTGTCCCTTCAAAGAACTTGCAGATAATCCTTTCTCCAAACCCTCCTGTAGAAAGGATAGAATCTTAGGAATTTTTATCTTGTTCCATGGGAATCCTTTAGATTCACACCAACAAATATATTTTTTCCATATTTTATGGTAAATTTTCCTAGTTACAGGCTTTCTAGCCTGAACAAGAGTATCAATGACAGAATCTGAAAACCCACGCTTTGATAACATCAAGCGTTCAATCTCCAAGCAGTCAGTTGGAGTGAAGCCAGATTCGGATGTTCGAATGGACCTTGAACAAGAAGGTCCTGTCTCAAAGGTAGCTTCCATGGTGGAGCCGATGACATATTCACCAGGTCTGCATACCAAGTTCTGCGTGGCCACGCAGGAGCTATCAAAATCACCGAAGCCCTCTCCTGATTGATCCTGGCTACCAGCCTGGGAATGAGAGGGAACGGTGGGAATACATAAGCTAGGTTGAAGGTCCAAGGCGCTATCAGTGCATCTACTAGAGTCGCCCTGGGATCCCTGGATCTGGACCCGTAGCAAGGAACCTTGAAGTTCTGACGAGACGCCATCAGGTCCATGTCTGGAATGCCCCATAATTGAGTTATTTGGGCAAAGATTTCTGGATGGAGTTCCCACTCCCCCGGATGGAAAGTCTGACGACTCAGAAAATCCGCTTCCCAATTTTCCACTCCTGGGATGTGGATTACAGACAAGTGGCAGGAGTGATTCTCCGCCCATTGAATTATTTTGGTCACTTCCTCCATCGCCAGGGAACTCCTTGTTCCCCCCTGATGGTTGATATATGCAACAGTCGTCATGTTGTCTGATTGAAACCTTATGAATTTGGCCTTTGCTAGTTGAGGCCAAGCTTTGAGAGCATTGAATATCGCTCGCAGTTCCAGAATGTTTATCGGGAGAAGAGATTCTACCCGAGACCATAGACCCTGAGCTTTCAGGGGTTCCCAGACCGCGCCCCAGCCCACCAGACTGGCGTCGGTCGTGACAATGACCCACTCTGGTCTGCGGAAGCTCATTCCCTGTGACAGGTTGTCCAGGTTCAGCCACCAACGGAGTGAATCTCTGGTTCTTTGATCTACTTGGATCGTCGGAGACAAGTCTGTATAATCCCCATTCCACTGTCTGAGCATGCACAGTTGTAATGGTCTTAGATGAATTCGTGCAAAAGGAACTATGTCCATTGCCGCAACCATCAAACCTATTACTTCCATGCACTGCGCTATGGAAGGAAGAAGAACAGAATGAAGTACTTGACAAGAGCTTAGAAGTTTTGATTTTCTGACCTCTGTCAGAAAAATCTTCATTTCTAAGGAGTCTATTATTGTTCCCAAGAAGGGAACTCTTGTTGACGGGGACAGATAACTTTTTTCTATGTTCACTTTCCACCCGTGAAATCTGAGAAAGGCTAGGACAATGTCCGTATGAGCCTTTGCTTTTGACAGAGACGACGCTTGAATCAGTATGTCGTCCAAGTAAGGTACTACTGCAATGCCCCTTGGTCTTAGCACCTCTAGAAGGGACCCTAGTACCTTTGTGAAAATCCTTGGAGCAGTGGCTAATCCAAATGGAAGTGCCACAAACTGGTAATGCTTGTCCAGAAAGGCGAACCTTAGGAACCGATGATGTTCCTTGTGGATACGAATATGTAGATACGCATCCTTTAAATCCACCGTGGTCATGAATTGACCTTCCTGGATGGTAGGAAGAATTGTTCGAATGGTTTCCATCTTGAACGATGGAACCCTGAGAAATTTGTTTAGAATCTTGAGATCTAAAATTGATCTGAATGTTCCTTCTTTTTTGGGAACTATGAACAGATTGGAGTAAAACCCCATCCCTTGTTCTCCTAATGGAACAGGATGAATCACTCCCATTCTTAACAGGTCTTCCACACAATGTAAGAATGCCTGTCTTTTTATTTGGTTTGAAGACAATTGAGACCTGTGGAACCTCCCCCTTGGGGGTAGTTCCTTGAATTCCAGGAGATAACCTTGAGAAACTATTTCTAGCGCCCAAGGATCCTGAACATCTCTTGCCCAAGCCTGAGCAAAGAGAGAGAGTCTGCCCCCCACCAGATCCGGTCCCGGATCGGGGGCCAACACTTCATGCTGTTTTAGTAGCAGTGGCAGGTTTCTTGGCCTGCTTACCCTTGTTCCAGCCTTGCATCGGTCTCCAGGCTGGTTTGGTTTGAGAACTATTACCCTCTTGCTTAGAGGGTGTAGAATTAGAGGCTGGTCCGTTTCTGCGAAAGGGACGAAAATTTGGCTTATTTTTAGCCTTAAAAGACCTATCCTGAGGAAGGGCGTGGCCCTTTCCCCCAGTGATGTCTGAAATAATCTCTTTCAAGTCAGGGCCAAACAGCGTTTTACCTTTGAAAGGGATGTTAAGCAATTTGTTCTTGGAGGACACATCCGCTGACCAAGACTTTAGCCAAAGCGCTCTGCGCGCCACAATAGCAAAACCTGAATTTTTCGCCGCTAATCTAGCTAATTGCAAAGCGGCATCTAGAATAAAAGAGTTAGCCAATTTAAGTGCTTGAACTCTGTCCATAACCTCCTCATACGAAGAGTCTTTATTGAGCGACTTTTCTAGTTCTTCGAACCAGAAACACGCTGCTGTAGTGACAGGAACAATGCATGAAATTGGTTGTAGAAGGTAACCTTGCTGAACAAACAACTTTTTAAGCAAACCCTCTAATTTTTTATCCATAGGATCTTTGAAAGCACAACTATCTTCTATAGGGATAGTAGTGCGTTTGTTTAGAGTAGAAACCGCCCCCTCGACCTTGGGGACTGTCTGCCATAAGTCCTTTCTGGGGTCGACCATAGGAAATAATTTTTTAAATATAGGGGGAGGAACAAAAGGTATGCCGGGCCTTTCCCATTCCTTATTTACAATGTCCGCCACCCGCTTGGGTATAGGAAAAGCATCGGGGGGCACCGGGACCTCTAGGAACTTGTCCATCTTACATAACTTCTCTGGAATGACCAAATTGTCACAATCATCCAGAGTAGATAACACCTCCTTAAGCAGAGCGCGGAGATGTTCTAATTTAAATTTAAAAGCAATAACATCAGGTTCAGCTTGTTGAGAAATTTTTCCTGAATCTGAAATTTCTCCCTCAGACAAAACCTCCCTCCTGGCCCCTTCAGATTGGTGTGAGGGTATGTCAGAACCATTATCATCAGCGTCCTCATGCTCTTCAGTATCTAAAACAGAGCAATCGCGCTTTCTCTGATAAGTGGGCATTTTGGACAAAATGTTTTTAATAGAATTATCCATTACAGCCGCTAATTATGGCATAGTAAGAAGGATTGGCGCACTAGATGTACTAGGGGCCTCTTGTGTGGGCAAGACTGGTGTAGACACAGAAGGGGAAGATGCAGTACCATGCTTACTCCCCTCGCTTGAGGAATCATTTTGGGCAACATCATTATCAGTGGCATCATTGTCCCTACTTTGTTTGGACACTATGTCACATTCATCACATATATTTAAATGGGGAGGAACCTTGGCTTCCAAACATACAGAACATCGTCTATCTGATGGTTCAGACATGTTAACAGGCATAAACTTGATAACAAAGCACAAAAAACGTTTTAAAATAAAACCGTTACTGTCACTTTAAATTTTAAACTGAACACACTTTATTACTGAATATGTGAAAAAGTATGAAGGAATTATTCAAAATTCACCAAAATTTCACCACAGTGACTTAAAGCCTTAAAAGTATTGCACACCAAATTTGAAAGCTTTAACTCTTAAAATAACGGAACCGGAGCCGTTTTTACATTTAATCCCTATACAGTCCCTGGTATCTGCTTTGCTGAGACCCAACCAAGACCAGAGGGGAATACGATACCAAATGACGCCTTCAATAAGCTTTTTCAGGGGTTCTTAGCTCCTCACACATGCATCTGCATGCCTTGCTTTCCAAAAACAACTGCGCATTAGTGGCGCGAAAATGAGGCTCTGCCTATGACTAGAAAAGGCCCCCAGTGAAAAAGGTGTCCAATACAGTGCCTGCCGTTTTTTTAATGCATCCCCAAGATTAAAAGAACTATTTATAGTTATAATCCACTAAATATACTTATAAAGTAATCGTTTTAGCCCAGAAAAATGTCTACCAGTCTTTAAAGCCCTTGTGAAGCCCTTTATTCTTATACTAAACTAAGAAAATGGCTTACCGGTTCCCATAGGGAAAATGACAGCTTCCAGCATTACCAAGTCTTGTTAGAAATGTGTCATACCTCAAGCAGCAAAAGTCTGCCCACTGTTTCCCCCAACTGAAGTTAATTCATCTCAACAGTCCTGTGTGGAAACAGCCATCGATTTTAGTAACGGTTGCTAAAATCATTTTCCTCTTACAAACAGAAATCTTCATCTCTTTTCTGTTTCAGAGTAAATAGTACATACCAGCACTATTTTAAAATAACAAACTCTTGATTGAAGAATAAAACTACATTTAAACACCAAAAAACTCTGAGCCATCTCCGTGGAGATGTTGCCTGTGCAACGGCAAAGAGAATGACTGGGGTAGGCGGAGCCTAGGAGGGATCATGTGACCAGCTTTGCTGGGCTCTTTGCCATTTCCTGTTGGGGAAGAGAATATCCCACAAGTAAGGATGACGCCGTGGACCGGACACACCTATGTTGGAGAAAATGTCATTAATATAACGCCTATAGAGCATAAGGTTTGCGCACTAGGGGGATTCAAAGATTTGTTGCTGTTCAAATAATCCCATAAATAAATTGGCATAACTGGGCGCAAACCTTGTGCCCATAGCCGTCCCTTTTGTTTGAAGATAATATTGGCCATTGAAATTGAAGTAGTTGTTATTTAAAATAAATGAAATACAGTTAATAATAAATTCAATTTGTATATTTTCCATTTTAAAGTCAATGGATAGATAATATTGTACTGCTTTAATGCCTAATTGATGGTCAATACTAGTATATAAATAATCTAAAGTCACAAAGGTATATTTATCATCCCATATAATATGGTTTATAGAATGTAGAAAGTCTGTGGAATCTTTTAGGTAGGAAGGTAACAAACATAGAAATAAATAATGATAATTGGAATACACCTGTGCTAGATATCAGGGGATAGATAGTCGAGAGGAGAATGTTCTAGAGAATACTTTTTTTTAGAGGAGGGCCCCCAAAGATCAGGGACCTCAAAATGAATCCATCAGGAAAATGCAAAAAGAAATGCAATGAAAAAGATTAAAAATCCCCTAGAAAGAATGATCTGTACTGATATAACAAACCAAGGCAAAATAAAGAAAAATAAAATAAAAACTTCATACAAACCTCCCTTAAACCAAAATCAAAGTATTATCCCACCCAAGACAAAGGGAAATACTTAGAATTATTTTTAAAAAAAACTGTTAAAGAAGAGATACAGAAAAGTATACAGAAAAAAAACAATACAAACTAATTTGACTAAAAAAGAAAGAACTGTACTAAATGATCTAAAAAATTATACCAGACTCACCATTAAACCTGCGGATAAAGGCGGCGAAGTAGTAATCCTTAATACTGCAGATTACTTGGAAGAAGCTAATAGATTATTGGGGGACAAGACTACCAACAAAACACTGAATTTCAATCCTATAGAAAACCAAAGTATAGCCTTTAATAATTTAATCGATAAAGCAAAAACTGAAGGCATCATTAACAACGATGAGTATAGTTTTTTTTATCAGTTAAACATCCAAAAACACCAGTCTTTTATTATCCACTCAGAAAGTTGTCACTTAAAAATGTGTACTGACAATATCCCAAAGGGACAATTTCTGAGGTTTCAAAAAAATTGTTCGAAACTGAATGACTATACAGATCAGGCAGATATTTTAGAGAAGAAATTTATAGATAAAGAGTATAAAGAAGCTAATGTAAAAACAGCAAAAGAAATTGCAGGTAACATAAAAAGGGAAGATTTATTAAAGGGACAAAAATTTTCTTTTGTGATTCAGGTAAAGCACACAATTTTAAGCAACTTTCTAATTTACTCCTATTATCAATTTTCTTCGTTCTCTTGCTATCTTCATTTGAAAAAGAAGGCATCTAAGCTTTTTTTTCGTTCAGAACTCTGGACAGCACTTTTTTAAATCAGCAAGGACAACCCAGGTTGTTTACCAAAAATGGGCCGGCATCTAAACTTTCTTTCTTGCATTTCAAATAAAGATGCTAAAAGAATGAAGAAAATTTGATAATAGGCGTAAATTAGAAAGTTGCTTAAAATTTCATGCTCTATTTGAATCACGAAAGAAAAAATTTGGGTTCAGTGTCCCTTTAAGACCAAAAGATAAATTGCAAATAATAATAATAGAAGCTACTCGTTTATCACAAATTATAGTGAAGATCATAGATTGATTAAGAACATTTTGAATAAATATTGGAACATCGTTAAAAAAGATCCTCTATTATTTGACGTAATCGAAGACTCCCCTCCTATAATATTTAGGAAGGCAAGAAATCTAAAAAATATTCTCACCCCTAGTCAGTTTAAAAAGAGAGAACATAAAGACAGAGATCTCAGAGGTAATGAATTACAGGGATTTATCCCTGTACTAGTTGCAAAGCATGTAAATTTGGCAAGAAATGGAAAAAAGTGAAATAAACAAATAATACATTTGAATATACAATAAAAGAAACCATAAGATGCTCAGACAGTAATGTAATTTATCTAATACAGAGTCCCTGTAATTATCAATATTTGGGACAAACGAGTCGCCCACTCCGTGACAGGATCAGAGAACATCTTCTGAATATAAAATGGAGAAACGTTAAGCATCTCTTATCAAAACACTTTTTAGAAAAACATAACAAAAATTCAGCTGGTTTAAAATTTGGGGTCTTAAGAAGTTATCTAAAAATTGAGGGGGCGATATGGAGACTTACTATACGCTGAGGCTCAACTGATTTTTAACTTTAACGCATTAATACCAAATTACCTTAACGCAGATTTAAACCTTAACCCATTTATATAAAATGCCTATAAAATAACTTCATAAAAACACTCTATATATATCTAATCACCCTTGTATAATCCTAAACTTGTATATGCTTCTGTATATTTCTTGCAGAATCTCTTGGCATAAATACATTTCTCACATTGTTTGCATATTTTTTTTGCATAAATTTTAGCATATATTTTCTGCATATAAATATGCACTTTATTATTATTCTCTAATGTATTTTTTGCACTTTTTTTTGTACATTTAACTACATGTCCCTCTATACGATCTTTTAGAATTTATTAAGAATTTATTAAAGTGAAGGTAAACTTTGATGAATGAAAGCCCATTTTTTTTTTTTTGATTAAAAACGTACCTTTTTTTCTTTTCACAGCCAGAGCAGCTTCCCTCACCCGGAGATCCTCTTTTCACACGTCATCAATGACTAATCCCGCTTCCTCCAATCACAGCATGGCCTCAGGCAATGACTACCCTGGGGGGAAAGCTGTGAATGGAGGAAGACGGATTAGTCATTGCTTTATGTATCAATATAAAAAATTACTAATTAGACTACCTATAAAAGGACTAATCATCTAACCTAACCTTCAAATACAAATTTGAAATAGAATGTATTTTGTTTAAACATCATTCAAATATTTATTATGATCTTTTCATGACTCACGCTCCCTGGGAAGCCGTATTAAATTGAAATAAGAACAGCTGACACTAAATATCTGCAAGGAAAATGAAGCGTTAATAAAAGGCATGTCCTTAAGAAAGAGTATAAAAGTTTCACCTACTACCACACAGTTATATACTTGATAAAGGCGCAAGAGGCAGCGCCGAAACGCATAGCAATACATCTGTTAACACTGATAGCTTAATTATATGTGAATGTTCACGGACTTTCTTACACATTTGATTTGTTCCTTTGGAATACAGATTACACTTCTATACTTGGAGAGACCAGAGAAGAGAAATCATAAGCAAGACCACCGGATTGGTATAGAGGCCGCATGTGATCATACATGCATGAGAGTACACAGAATTGATTCCCCGCAGTGACTGAAGACACCGAAGTAACACGAGGACGCTTCTCCTGAAAATCTAGCATTGTGTCACTTGGCGGTAAGAATCATCGGCAATCACTCTGGACCGAGCCCCACACCTAGAAGGTCTGGTAAGATTCCCCGGGTAAGCCCGGCTGGTATACATTTAAAGATTCTCCAAAGGCATACCTGTATTCCGTAAGTGTCAGACCCTGACCACTGGCTTCACTTTCCTTGGAACTTCCTTACAACAAAGAGATTCTGTGACCAACAGTGTCAATTCATATAACAGAGACGCCTTTATTGGATTTGTTTTACACATCACTGACTTTTGTGCCCAAACTTCACAGTTTACTCTGCAAATAGAGATGCAGTTGTTGGGCTTGTTTTTTTTATAGATAACTGTTAAATTCTGGAGCAAATGATGTAAGGGAGGATCTCAGTTGCTGAGTTATCACAATGTGTGTTACCACTATAAAATAGTAGTTTGTATCACTGCAAACTGTATTACCAATATGGTGCTTAAAAAGGTAACTTTGTATTGCGGTGATTTAATAAGTTGAGAACTTGGGTTACAAAATATCAAACAGGTTCCTGTGTGGGTGGAGACTAACGGCAGCATGTCTCATGTCGGCGTTCAGATCGACTCCTAACAACACACCCAACTCGCTTGCTCCATAGCCCCAGACTGCTGTGGCATTGAGGAGCCCTGGCAAGTGTGATCTTGCCGAAGAAGGAACTCATTAAGGCCAAATTGGTCAGCGGTTTTTACCGCATCTCTTTTTTCTATGTTTGGTTCCAGCGACAACCGTTTCTAAAGTACCTGCAAGTGTGAGCTTCCGTGGTCTACCCTGGTTGTAGTACCTCCGGACATATATTGCCCCCACCCAGATAACCTGGGTCTGCTCTTGGCCTAGGTGTTAAGTTGGGGGCAGCCAAACTACTCACCGGAACATTGTGGCGCCCAACCCTTGCAGCCCAAGCGGTTCCTTCCGGAGTGGAGGAGGGCCGAGGTCGGAGGGACGGCGGAGAGATCTTCAGCTAGCTTCCGGGAGTGAAGCGCCGGAAGGCGGTGTACAGCCTACAGCCGCACAGTGTGGGAACCTCTGCCGGAGACCGGGCTTGGAGAGCAGTGCCGGGTGCTGGGGACCTGCGGTGCCCGGGTCGGAGACCCCGGATTTGATCCCAATTATGGATATCGGTGCAGCAGTAACAACTACTGGAAATGGCATCCAGGGGCAAAACCGGGGACCGTGAGGTTTACGGCAGCCAGTCCCACTTCAATTACTGAGAGGACCTGTACTGGTATTGAAGCAACAAAACGGACTATTTCTACCGCAAGTATACTCTTTTTCTGTCAAGCCCTCAGTAAGAGACTTTTCTCTCGCAGCACACAGTTTTTTTGGTAATAAATATAATTTACAGGTGGGAGAATATTTATCCACGCAGACTGGTCAAACTATATAAATATCAGCGATGATACATTATTGCCCTGTTTGGCTAGTTGGCCATTAATTGAAAAGGAAAAAAGAAAAAAAAGAACTGTAATAGTGACTTTGCGATAACCAATGTTCACTGGAAAGATAATGGCAATGTAAACAGTTACATAATCTATAGTAATAAGATATAACATTCGCTTTTTTTCTTCTTGTGGTGTTATCCAGTTTTCAGATCATGTATGCAATGTGGGTTAGAATATACATCTGATAAAACGTTATCTTTGTGCTCCAGTCCAGAAATATTAATAAATTCGGCCCATTACTGGTCTCATAAAAGTTTTAGGAACAGTTTTAGGAACTGTCTGGCTTAAGTGGTTTATCTGTAATCAAGTAAGGGAGTCAGATACACCCCATATATTGTGCAAGGATTGACTAAAATTGCCACTATATTTATCTCTTATTTAGTGCATAAGAATAGGCACAAGCCAAAGGCATTTAAGTTTGAGAGGCCGTCTGCTACTAAAAGATACTGCAGCAGCTAGGCATGTGGTCATTAGACAGTGTGAATCTGGATATTTTGTTCTAGGGAATTAGTAATTGCAAAGTAATAAGACGTAACATTACTCTTTTTCCCTTTATTGTATTCTCTATATTTTAGATCATATATGCAATGTGGGTTGAAAAGTATATTTGATCAAACGCTATTTATGTGCTTCAGTTTAGAAATATTAATATATCTGGCTTAATGCAGGTTTTATAAAAATTTCAGGAAGTGTCTGGCTTAAGTGGTTTTTCTGAAATTACTAGGGGAGTCAGATAAACTTCTTACACTGTGTAAAGATTGACTAAAATTGCTATTATATTTATTTTACATTCAGTGTATAAGAATAATTATAAGCCATAAGCATTTAAGTTTGAGATACCGTCATACTGCAGCTGCTAGGCTTGTTGTCATTAGGCAGTGTGAATTGGATATACTTACTCTAGGGAATTAATTAAGTTAATTGGTGTTATTAGTCACTTTCCTCTGAATTCACTACAAAACACTAATTTTACACACACTCTTACCCTCTGTTCTATAGGATAAATCCCTTAAACTGTCAATTAAGAACTCCCACTCTATACACACATCACAGTCTTTCACTAGATACCCTCAGCAGGGTCCTTTTTGACACTTTGTCTGTTTTTACACTTCCTTTTTTTTTCTCTATTCCTCTTTAGTGTTAATTTTTTTCTTTTTTTTCTTCTCTTCTTCTCCTTCACCACACGCTTGCTCTTCTTTTTTAATCACATTTTTTTTTTGTGATTTTCTCACTTTCTTCTCACAACATAAATGGAAAAATTTGTCACACAGACCAAAGTTAATTCCCCCACAATGCCAGCCAAATCAAAAGATAAAAAGGCCAAGCTGGCAGACAACAGTACAGAAAATATAACTGAAATCTCACCCCTAACAATTGATACTCAGGCCCTTACAAGTCAGCTAGTGGCGTTGTTCACACCTCAATTTGATTCAATAAAAACAGAATTAGGTGTCATTTCATCTGACATAGGGACACTCTCATTAGAAATAAAACAATTTTCAGTAAGACTTTCTGAAGCCGAAGATAGGATATCCACATTAGAGGACCAGGCAAATTCGCAACACACTGTCATACAAGAACATGAGGCTAAAATAAAAAGTATGCAATTGCGCCTGGAGGATCTTGAAGATCGTTCCAGGCGCAATAACATTAGAATTATTGGTCTATCGGAGTCTCCGGAGTTTGAGGATCTCATGATATTTGCATCAACCACTCTGCCACAGGCTCTGGGCATTCCCACACAAATGATACCATTGATAATTGAGAGAGTCCATAGAGTGGGACCCAGGAAGCCTACTACTAATGAGGTCACTAGACCTAGGATGGTTATCCTCAAGCTCCTGAGATTCCAGGATAAGATTGAGATCCTCAGTCACTATAAAAAGAAAAAAGAACCATTACTTTTTGGGAACAACAGAATTATGTTGTTTCAAGATTTTTCTAGTGAGACATCAGCCAGAAGAAAAGTTATGGCCCCGTATTGCACGCAATTAATAAACAGAGGCACTAATGCGTGGCTGAGCTACCCGGCCAGAATTATAATTAACGATAATGGTAAGAGGCAGGTCTTTAGTGAAACATCTGAGGTAACTAAATTTCTAAAAGAAATAGGATAATAATGGAATATCAATATTTATTGTTCAAAATGTTAAAAGTGTTATTAAGAATTAGATATCCAAAATGTCAATGGATATGTGTTCTCTCTTTTATTGTGTTTTCTTTTTTTTTTTTTTTTTTTTTCTTCCCCTTTTCCCCCTGTCTTCCTTCTTTGTCTCCCCCCTCTCACGTGCCTCTGATCCCCCTTAAGATTTAAGAAATGACAACGGAAATTAGGATGTTCTCCTGGAACGTGGGGGGTATTAGTTCACCTATGAAACGTAAATTGATTCTCAGAACATTAGCTCAGATGCAGCCTGATATGGCCTGTCTTCAAGAAACACACCTTAAGGAGTCAGAAGCAGTTAAACTCAAGATGAAATGGGTTGGGGAAGTAATCTCCACTAATGGTTCTAATAAAAAATGTGGAGTCGCAATACTATTACACAAACAATTAGACTATAAGATTATAAAAACTGAGATTGACAGTGAGGCCAGATTCATTTTACTGCATATAATGATAAAAAACATAAAATTTATAATTTGTTGTATTTATGCTCCCAATAAATTCTCACTAGGTTTCTGGGATAATATCCAAAATAAGTTGTTCCCGCTTATTGGAAACAACTTAATTTTATGTGGAGATTTCAACATGACGTTGGATCCCTCAATAGATAGGTTCTCATGCAAAAACATAGTTAGTAATAGACAAAGTGCTAAACATTTTCAGAGACTTTGCCATAAATTAAAACTAATAGATATTTGGAGGATTCAAAATCCTGATATTGCGACATTCACTTGTGAATCCAAAGGCCATAAGACATTCTCTAGGATTGATTTATTCCTGATCTCTGAGTCATTGTCTGTTTGGCAATCCAAAGCGACGATAGGGGAAGTCCTGATATCGGATCATGCAATAATTGCGTTAATATTCTCATCATGTAAAGAAGACAGGAGGCAGAAACCGGTATCCGGTTTCCCTCGATATTTATGTTCTGACCCTAGGTTTGTGGCTACAATCTAAATGGCTTGAATATGCTTCCAATAATAGGGAAGTCGGAAATAAAGTTGAAATTTTTTGGGAGGCCTCCAAAACGGTCTTAAGAGGTGACATTATAGCCTACCTAAATATACGTAGGAAAAAGATTAAACTACGGGAGGTTACTTTGGCGGAGAGAGTGAAGAAGGCTTTTATTTTAGTTCAGAATACCCCATCACAAAACAACTGGGATGACTATTTTCTTATTAGAAAGGAAAGAGATCTCTTTCTCAAAGAACAAGCTCAAATTGAGGAGATAAGAATAAATAGGCATTACAAGGGGTTTCATGGTTCCTCTGCCAAATACTTGGCTAAACTTACTAAAATCAGGAAGAGAAAGAATATCATACCAGTCATCAAAGAGAATAAGACCAGATACATGGAGACTGCAGAGATCTGTGGGGTTTTTGCCTCTTACTATCAAGATCTATATTCTTCAGTTAAAATTAATCCTGACGTGCAAGAGATATTCTGGTCTAAAATTGTTGTACCCAGGATTCAGTTGGAAGAATTAATATTGTTAAATGATCATATAACTAGATTAGAAATTAGCAAGGCCATTGACAAACTGAAACCTAACAAAGCTCCTGGTCCAGATGGATTACCCGCGGAATATTACAAATGTCTCAAAGATGATTTGGTACCAGTGCTGGAGAAGCTTTTTAATGAATATTATACTTTAGATATTCCTATATCATCCTATTTCTCAATGGCCAACGTCACACTGATACTAAAAAAGGGTAAGGATCCAGAGGACCCAGGATCGTATAGGCCGATATCAGTTTTAAACTGTGATTATAAGATCTTAGCCTCAATTTTAGCTAATCGATTTTCTCTCGCCTTACAGAAACTTATACATTTAGATCAGACTGGCTTTATGGTCAAAAGGAATGCCTCTAAAAACATTCGTAAGTTAATCACGCTGATAGACTACACGGGGAACATGGAGCAAAAACCCAGTACAGATATCTGTAAAGACAGGGCAGTTCTTACTCTGGACGCTGTTAAAGCGTTCAATTCTATTGTATGGGATCATCTTTTTACTTCACTTAGACAATTCGGGATACAGGGAAACTTCTTGCAATTTATTTATAGAATCTATGCAAAGCCAATTTCATACATACTGGTAAACGGAATGATCTCGCCTAAAATAATTCTACAGCGAGGTACAAGGCAAGGATGTCCATTGTCTCCCTTGCTATTCAATGTAGCATTAGAACCATTAGCGATAAGACTAAGAAATAGTTTAGCAGGGATTACAATGGGTTCTCTACGTCTAATCACACTACTATACGCTGATGATATTCTAGTTTTTTTAGAAAATACACAACAATCTATTCCAATTTTGAGACAGATACTAGAGGAGTTCAGCTCATTCTCAGGATATAAAGTAAATACAGAAAAAAGTGAATTAATGTATATTGGGAATGTAGCCACAAGTTATCCTGGTAATCCGTTTAAAGTGGTAGATTCTATTAAATATTTGGGTCTAATGTTGCATAAAAATCCGAAATTCTGGTATACAGATAATTATCTTTCATTATTTCAAAAAATCAAACAAGATCTGAAACTATGGACTTCTTTCCCGATTTCTCTCACTGCGAGAGTAAATCTGATTAAAACCATTATATTTCCACGTCTTCTCTACCCGATACAAAACTTGCCCTTGTTCATAACAAACAGGGACCGTAGAAGTTTATACAGTTCTGTCTCCAAATTTATCTGGCAAAATAAAAAACCACGCATTGCTTTAGCCAGGTTAATGCAGAAATCACGGGCTGGTGGCTTATCATTGCCTAATATTAATCTTTATAATATTGCAGCGATGGTAAAAATTGCTATTGACTGGCTGACAAATACAAATACATTTGCCTCTTTGGTACAGGAGTCCTTGCTGATTTCCCCTTTCGCATTACCTGCGATTTTGCACTGTAAACCAGGTCAACTGCCTTCCAACGTTTCCTCATTAATTACAATCCAAAATATAGTTCTGGCGTGGCACAAGTTCTGTAAATTTTTGGAAATAGATTTTTCAATCTCAGAATTTCTCCCAATCAGGGGTAATCCGCTTTTCCCCCCCGGTTTACGTCAGAAAACTTTTAAAAATTGGGCCGAAAAAGGGTTAAATAAAATTTCTCAATTAATTGACGTAGATGAGGTAGTATTAGAAGGTGAAACCTTGTTTTCCCTTTTTCAATTACCAAGATCAGATCTATTTGCGTTCTTTCAGGTACGTCATTTCATTGTGTCACAGGTTTGGAGGTTTCCCCTATCGGTTGCATGGTCTGATATCAGAGTCTTAATACAGAAAGTTGTGGCAGGTGCCACCTCGATCTCATTAATTTATGACATTATGCTTTCCAAACAAATGCAAGGCTTCCTCAGCAAGATCAGCGATCATTGGAGTAGGTCAATCAGGGATATAGAGCCCGAGAGAATTATACAAAGTTTTAAATCCTTAGAAAACTGTAAAGTCCCCTCAATATGGAAAGAATCGCATATGAAACTAATAAACAATTTTTACCTCTATCCAGTTAAATTAGCGCGATTCTATCCATCCAGATCAGCTCATTGCCCTAGGTGTGCACATAAGGAAGCGGACTTATTACATATGTTCTGGACTTGTCCTAAGATAAATCAGCTTTGGCTGAAATTTATATATTGGTTTAATAATATACATGGTGTTACTATTTCCCTCACGTTCCGGGACATTATCCTGCTGGTTGAATCATCGATTGACAGGCATTGGACTCGTTCTTTAAATACCTCAATATTAGCCGTAAGACAGAGTATTCTCAAAAAATGGAAAGTAAAAAAAGGGCCTGCACTATCCGAGATCTTGTACGCTATCCAAGATCAAATTATTTTTGAATCATATCCTCTACAGGAGGCCTGTGAAGCTAGAATTAAAAAGTTTCTACTAGGGTGGTATCCCATTATCAACTCCTATCCCAGGCCTATACAAAAGCAGATTTTAGCGCCCTTTACATCTTCAGTAAGCTTTGCTGAAATGGTCATACTAAATCTCTTTCCACATACATGGATATCCAATAGTACAGAAATTTAATATCAATTTTGGTTAAGATAAATGGGGCGGAGTGAGAGGATTCCCTTTTCCATTCCCTTTTTTTTTTTTTTTTGTGTTCTCGTTTTTGTGTTCTTGTTTTTGTGTTTTTGTTTTTGTTGTTTCTTGTTTTTTGATGTAATGAAAACAGAAAAAACCCAGCTCAGTGCACAAATATTGCCCTCATTGAGATGATTAATCAATTGTGAGAAAGTATATATGTCTTGTATTCTGTTATGTTTTTGCTTTATAACATGCTTTACCTTGCCCTGTGTGGCTTAAAAGGTTTGATTTATTTGATTGTACACTGTACTGGATTTAAAATAAATATATAAAAAAAAACAAAAACAAAATATCAAACAGTGCTGCTATTTGCAAAACTGTAGTAAACCAAGTAAGAGGCAAAAGTAATAAAGGAGACTTTTAATTTATAAAGTGAGGTGAATATATTGATAGAAACTTTCTCTTGAGCACATGCAGTATAGTAGGTGAGAGTGTATTAAAGTCTCTTAACAACGGGTGTCAGTAAGATCATATGCCCCAACAACAAGGTTTGCAGTAACTTACTGTGGAGATGTACAGGTATAAGCAGCTTGAATTAAAGTACTCTTTAAGGTTTGTCACTGAGAATCTAGACGCTACCTCTGCTTACGGCTTTCCGATCTGAAACACAGGTCCGTTACGTCACTGAAGTGGGAGTGGTTTTGCTCCGGTGTTTGTGAGCGGGGAAAGCTTCGGTACAGCTTGATATTGTTGTTAAGCTTGCAACCCAATGACTCTGGTGTTTTCCAGCTATATCAGCAACAGGTAATAGTCCGCTTTTAGATTTAGGAAAGGTGGTAGTGACCGCAAGTTGAATCCTGTTTGCTCCGGCTGAAGATTCTCTTTGAATACAGGTTGTGTGAACAGCTTGATAAATGTTTCTTGGTCTCTCTTATGAAATACTAGTAAATCTTGAAAACTTGAGAAAGTTGAATAAGGGTAGGAATAATCCTCTAGGAAGATTGGAGCTCAGCTATAGTTCTACAAGTCACTCTGTAGCAAACAAAATACTAAGCACCTGCTTGCAGGTGTGCATAACTTATAAAGACTCTGTGGGAGGAGTAATCTTAAAGGGGAATACCTGACATCACCCCCTCTTCAGGCAAGTGGTTCCAGCACTTGAGGTCTAGGTCTATCTGGGTGTCGTCTATGGAACAAGGAAATGAGTCTGGGTGCATGAAGGTTTGAGGAAGGTTCCCAAGAATCTTCTTCATTGGAATAGCCTTTCCAATGCACGAGATATTCAAGTTGTCCTCTACGGATTCTGGAATCCAACAACGTTTGAACCTCAAATTCATCTGAAACTGATTGAACCAGAGTGGGAGGCAGAATAGTAGTGGAGTCTCTCATGTGACCAGCTGGTTTTAACAGGGAGACGTGGAAAGTAGGATGGATCCTTATGGATGGTGGAAGATCCAAGGTCATGGCGTTAGCATTCACCACCTTCACTATAGGGAAGGGTCCAATGAAGAGTTTTCCGAGTTTCTTTGACGGAATTTGTAGGCAAAGATTCTTTGTTGATAGCCAAACGTAGTCACCAATGGTATAACAAGGTGTTGGTTGTCTTCTAAGGTTGTAGTAACGGCTTTGGCTTTCTTGTGATTGTGTTATATTCCGATGAACCAAGGTGAATGTCTCCTTTAATGTGTTAGTGTATTCATCTACTAGTGGGGATGTAGAAACCGAATCTGAGGAGAAGGTGAAGGATGGGTGAAAGCCATAATTGACAAAGAAAGGGGTCATCTTTGTGCTGGAGTTGAGTGAGTCATTGTGGGCGAATTCTGCCATAGAGAGTAGGTCTGACCAGTTGTCCTGGTGTTGGGAACAGAAGCAACAAATATACTGCTCTAGCCATTGATTGACTTGTTCGGTCTGTCCATTTGTTTGGGGATGGAAGGAGGTGCTGTAACGGTGAGAAATCTTGAGTAGTTGACATAATTGTTTCCAGAATCTGGAGGTGAATTGTGTTCCATGGTCAGATGTGAGAATCGGGGGAACTCCATGTAATCTTACTACGTGATAGATGAATAATTTTGCTGTCTCTGCGGAAGTGGGCAGTTTTTGAAACGGAATAAAATGTGCCATCTTGCTAAAAAGGTCTACAACCACAAGTATAGTGTTGAATTTGTTAGATCTGGGCAAATCAACGATGAAATCTAAACCAACATGTTGCCATGGTTTTTGTTGAATGGGTATGGGCATGAGGTGACCGTAAGGACGTCTGGTCTGGGTCTTTGAGGTTGCGCAGCACTTATAAAGACTCTGTGGGAGGAGTAATCTTAAAGGGGAATACCTGACATCAACAGACGTCTTTTTTGTATTTAGTTGTGGCCACATCTTACTATTTTTTTGCGCTTATGTTTTATGTTTATGTCTATATGCTTATACATACATTTTTATAGTGTTTATTCTTACAAATTTTTAATATGTATATATATATATGTTCATAGAATAAGAGTAAAATATTTGTTCAAATTGAACATGCTCATAGTCTGTGATTTTAGATTAGACATACCTCCATCTATCCTCAGCTTTCAGCGCCCCTCTTCTTTGCTTTTAATGATGATTTGATCAATAAACATCGGGGGGGGGGGGGTTATAGCCAATTTTAAAGGGACATGAAACCCCAACATTTTCTTTTATGATTCAGATAGAGAATACAATTTTAAACAACTTTCCAATTTACTTCTATTATTTCATTTGCTTCCTTCTCTTGTTATCCCTTGCTGAAAAGTTTATCTAGGCAAGTTCATGAGCAGCAGAGAACCTAGGTTCTAGCTGTTGATTGGTCGCTGCATATATATATTGTGATTAGCTCACCCATGTTCAGTTAGAAACTAGTAGTGCATTGCTGCTCCTTCAACAAATGATACCAAGAGAATGAAACAGATTAAATAATAGAAGTAAATTAGAAAGTTGTTTAAAATTGTATTCTCTATCTGAATCATGAAATACATTTTTTGGGTTTCATTTAACTTTAACTTATTTTGGGCTAAAATTTTAGCCGAGTGGTCTGTAATATAAGCTGGGTGGTGCACCCATTAAAAAGGGCCTGGGGAGATTAAAGTGGCTGAGTCCTAACTGTCTGCGGCCGGGACAGTGAGGCTGTTATATAATAATTATATAATATTTAAGATTAACCTGAAGATCCTTATGAATCAGATGCTATAATCTATAATAATTATCATTATAGTTCAGAGCTTTAGTTTAGTGCATGTTAGCCTACCTCTCCTCATAACTCACTTGCCAGACAACCCTCTAGTCCCTTATTATGTATTATGGCTGCTATAGATGATTTTTAGTAAAAGGACCAGTAAATACAGTAGATTTGCATAATTAACAAATGCATGATGAAATTTGTCAGAAGATAATCTACTACTCATTTGAAGTTCAGACTATTCCCACTCCCCCTGTACCATCTGACAGCCATCAGCCAATCACAAATGTATATACATATACATACCTCCCAACATTTCAAAATTCAAAAGAGGGACAGCGCCCCCCCCCTGCGGCAAAAGTGTGATATGTGGTGGGCAGGAGCAGAAAACGGGGCTTAAAAAATAATAATAAATACATTTTAATAAATAAAATTCTAAATAAAGTTATTGCAGTTAATACTCTTAGGCAGCAAATCAAACACAAGCTCAAACCACTAGTATAGCTATGTGAGCTTTGTATTTAATTAGCCTTTGCAGAGACAGTGTTAAATATTTTTTTATCTTAATTGAACATTTAATAATAGACTCTTTAAAACTGCTCTCTGCATTCCCCATTAATATTCTAGATTCTGGCCTATTAAAGGGACAGTCTACACCAGAATTGTTATTGTTTTTAAAAGATAGATAATCCCTTTATTACAAATTCCCTAGTTTTGCATAACCAACATAGTGCTGGCTCCTAGGAACTCCACGTGCGTGAGCAGAGTGTTATCTATTTGACACACATGAACTAACACCCTCTAGTGGTGAAAACTGTCAAAATGCCCTGAGAGAAGAGGTGGCCTTCAAGGGCTTAGAAATTAGCATATGAACCTCCTAGGTTTAGCTTTCAACTAAGAATACCAAGAGAACAAAGCAAAATTGGTTAGAAAAGTAAATTGGAAAATTGTTTAAAATGACATGCCTTATCTAAATCATAAAAGTTTATTTTGCACTAGACTGTCCCTTTAAGTCAGCAAAAATGCACAGTAGCACAAGCTACATGCATACATGTACACACACTCAAATACACAGAAACACACACTACATAGCATACACTTACACATGCAGATACACACACACACACACACTACATAGCATACACTTATACATGCAGATACACACACTACATAGCATACAGTTATACATGCAGATACACACACACACTACATAGCATACACTTATACATGCAGATACACACACTACATAGCATACACTTATTTACATGCAGATACACACACTAGCATACACATACATACAAATACACACACTACATAGCATACACTTATACATGCAGATACACACACACACTACATAGCTTACACTTATACATGCAGATACACACACACACTACATAGCATACACTTATACATACAGATACACACACAAACACTACATAGCTTACACTTATACATGCAGATACACACACACTACATAGCATAAACTTATACATGCAGATACACACACACACTACATAGCATACACTTATACATACAGATACACACACAAACACTACATAGCTTACACTTATATATGCAGATATACACACTACATAGCATACACGTATACATGCAGATACACACACACTACATAGCATACACTTATTTACATGCAGATACACACACACACACACACACTAGCATACACATGCATACAAATACACACACTAAATAGCATACACTTATACATGCAGATATACACACACACTACATAGCTTACACTTATACATGCAGATACACACACACACACTACATATCATACACTTATACATGCAGATACACACACACACTACATAGCATACACTTATACATACAGATACACACACACAAACACTACATAGCTTACACTTATACATGCAGATATACACACACTACATAGCATAAACTTATACATGCAGATACACACACACTACATAGCTTACACTTATATATGCAGATATACACACTACATAGCATACACGTATACATGCAGATACACACACACACACTACATAGCATACACTTATACATACAGATACACACACACAAACACTACATAGCTTACACTTATACATGCAGATATACACACACTACATAGCATAAACTTATACATGCAGATACACACACACTACATAGCTTACACTTATATATGCAGATATACACACTACATAGCATACACGTATACATGCAGATACACACACACACACTACATAGCATACACTTATACATGCAGATACACACACTCTACATAGCATACACTTATACATACAGATACACACACTACATAGCATACACTTATACATGAAGATACACATGCACACTACATAACTTACACTTATACATGCAGATAGACACACTACATAGCATACACTTATACATGCAGATACACACACACACACTACATAGCATACACTTATACATGCAGATACACACACTTCGTAGCATACACTTATACATACAGATACACACACTACATAGCATACACTTATACATGCAGATACACACACACTACATAGCATAAACTTATACATGCAGATACACACACACTACATAGCTTACACTTATATATGCAGATATACACACTACATAGCATACACGTATACATGCAGATACACACACACACACTACATAGCATACACTTATACATGCAGATACACACACTTTACATAGCATACACTTATACATACAGATACACACACTACATAGCATACACTTATACATGAAGATACACATGCACACTACATAACTTACACTTATACATGCAGATAGACACACTACATAGCATACACTTATACATGCAGATACACACACACACACACACACTACATAGCATACACTTATACATGCAGATACACACACACACTACATAGCATACACTTATACATGCAGATACACACACTCTACATAGCATACACTTATACATACAGATACACACACTACATAGCATACACTTATACATGCAGATACACACACTCTACATAGCATACACTTATACATGCAGATACACACACTCTACATAGCATACACTTATACATGCAGATACACACACTCTACATAGCATACACTTATACATACAGATACACACACTACATAGCATACACTTATACATGCAGATACACACACACTACATAACATACACTTATTCATGCAAATACACACACACTACATAGCATACAGTTATACATGCAGATACACACACACACTACATAGCATACACTTATACATGCAGATACACACACTACATAGCATACACTTATTTACATGCAGATACACACACACTAGCATACACATACATACAAATACACACACTACATAGCATACACTTATACATGCAGATACACACACACTACATAGCTTACACTTATACATGCAGATACACACACACACTACATAGCATACACTTATACATACAGATACACACACAAACACTACATAGCTTACACTTATACTATACATGCAGATACACACACACTACATAGCATAAACTTATACATGCAGATACACACACACTACATAGCTTACACTTATATATGCAGATATACACACTACATAGCATACACTTATGCATGCAGATACACACACACTACATAGCATACACTTATTTACATGCAGATATACACACACACACACTAGCATACACATACATACAAATACACACACTAAATAGCATACACTTATACATGCAGATACACACACACACACTACATATCATACACTTATACATGCAGATACACACACACACTACATAGCATACACTTATACATGCAGATACACACACACACTACATATCATACACTTATACATGCAGATACACACACACACTACATAGCTTACACTTATACATGCAGATATACACACACTACATAGCATAAACTTATACATGCAGATACACACACACTACATAGCTTACACTTATATATGCAGATATACACACTACATAGCATACACGTATACATGCAGATACACACACACACACTACATAGCATACACTTATACATGCAGATACACACACTTTACATAGCATACACTTATACATACAGACACACACACTACATAGCATACACTTATACATGAAGATACACATGCACACTACATAACTTACACTTATACATGCAGATAGACACACTACATAGCATACACTTATACATGCAGATACACACACACACACACTACATAGCATACACTTATACATGCAGATACACACACACACTACATAGCATACACTTATACATGCAGATACACACACTCTACATAGCATACACTTATACATACAGATACACACACTACATAGCATACACTTATACATGCAGATACACACACTCTACATAGCATACACTTATACATGCAGATACACACACTCTACATAGCATACACTTATACATACAGATACACACACTACATAGCATACACTTATACATGCAGATACACACACTACATAGCATAAACTTATTTACATGCAGATACGCACACACTAGCATACACATACATACAAATACACACACTACATAGCATACACTTATACATGCAGATACACACACACACTACATAGCTTACACTTATACATGTAGATACACACACACACTACATAGCATACACTTATACATACAGATACACACACAAACACTACATAGCTTACACTTATACATGCAGATACGCACACACTACATAGCATAAACTTATACATGCAGATACACACACACTACATAGCTTACACTTATATATGCAGATATACACACTACATAGCATACACTTATACATGCAGATACACACACACTACATAGCATACACTTATTTACATGCAGATATACACACACACACACTAGCATACACATACATACAAATACACACACTAAATAGCATACACTTATACATGCAGATACACACACACACACTACATATCATACACTTATACATGCAGATACACACACACACTACATAGCATACACTTATACATGCAGATACACACACACACACACACACAAACACTACATAGCTTACACTTATACATGCAGATATACACACACTACATAGCATAAACTTATACATGCAGATACACACACACTACATAGCTTACACTTATATATGCAGATATACGCACTACATAGCATACACGTATACATGCAGATACACACACACACACTACATAGCATACACTTATACATGCAGATACACACACTTTACATAGCATACACTTATACATACAGATACACACACTACATAGCATACACTTATACATGAAGATACACATGCACACTACATAACTTACACTTATACATGCAGATAGACACACTACATAGCATACACTTATACATGCAGATACACACACACACTACATAGCATACACTTATACATGCAGATACACACACTCTACATAGCATACACTTATACATACAGATACACACACTACATAGCATACACTTATACATGCAGATACACACACTCTACATAGCATACACTTATACATGCAGATACACACACTCTACATAGCATACACTTATACATACAGATACACACACTACATAGCATACACTTATACATGCAGATACACATGCACACTACATAACCTACACTTATACATGCAGATAGACACACTACATAGCATACACTTATACATGCAGATACACACTACATTGCTTACACTTATACATGAAGATACACACACAAACAATACATAGCTTACACTTATTTACATGTAGATACACACACTACATAGCATACATTTATACATGCAGATACACACACACTACATAGAATAAACTTATACATGCAGATACACAAACACTACATAGCTTACACTTATACTGTATATGCAGATATACACACTACATAGCATACACTTATACATGCAGATACACACACACACACACACACTACATCAAATATGGGTATCTGTAATTCATTGTATGGGGTCCTGGGGTTGGCAAGCACATTAGCTGTCAGTCTTTGGCTGCCACTGTTAGTTACCCTGGTGTTAGCACTGCTCATAGTATAAAACTAAAAGCATGCTAGTATTATCACCAGGGGTTAGACATCATCACTACCAGAGGTTAGAGGTCACCATTACCCAAGGTGAGAGGGTAAACAGCCTTCTTACTCCTGCTTAACCCACACACCATTCCTTTTCCACAGGGAATCTAACAGGTATCTAACCCTGGGAGAGAAAATCCAAATGCTTCTGAGTATGGGCCCAATAGAATTTTTTTTTCTTAATGCATGGGACAATGCAGGACAGATGGCAAGCAACCCGGGACAGACCCCTAAAATTGGGACTGTCTGGTGAAAATTGGGACAGTTGGCGGTACGGTATATTCTGTGAATTCTTGCACATGCTCAGCAGGAGCTGTTGACTCAAAAAGGGACATATACAAAGGCTGAGCACATTTTGTTAATGGAAGTAATTTGGAAAGTTGTTTAAAACTGCTGCTGTATCTGAATCATCATGAAAGTTTAATTTTGACTTGAGTGTCCCTTTAATTGGTTATACATTTTCAGCAGTCAATTTAGGTCTGATGGGAAGTGTCTGCATGTTGTAAATCAACTCTGTCTCTTTTCTTAGTAATTTAAACTCAAAAAATCCCCCCTCTCCAATCAGGCCTAATTTTTTTGAATACCCCAATATGTGAAATCCTGTGACTGTATTCCAAGCAGATTCCGAAATCCACAGAGGAGCAGTTGGTAAGCTACCTGTAATATCTCACCTAGTGACTCTGTTATATGGCCTCTGCCTAATTCATTATAAACACGACTTCACATAGCGGCGTACCAGTGGATATATCAGCCATTTGAGCTCATAAGTGTGGGTGTGCAGGATCTGGATTTGACCGTTTGCCTAATATGTTTTTTTTAAACACATTATTTACGAGACTTTTATGTGGATGTGTGGCATCTGGATTTTATTGACTGTCCTATAAGGCCCCTTTTTTAAGGGAGACGTCCCAATTTGAATGCAGATAGTTTTTATTTATGTTATATTTATCTTATAATAAATGAGTACATCATTTAGTGTATCCTCCTGGTATCTGTGCTTTTTAGCGCTCCATCTCTATAATTGTGCTTGACATTTATCTTTAAGAAAGGGATAGATTGAGATGGAGTTTTGGATCCCTTTACCAAGTGCTTTTGTCTTTAATATTTATTTACATATACAGTATACTGCCAGGTTCTCCTAGCTAATCAAACGTATCGTGGCACCTAGACCTTTGCCACTGCTGTACGCCATAACCTGCCAGATTATACCCTTGCAGCGGTCTAGGGAAGCCACACTTGATGGTCATCTCAACAGGTTCATGAGTAATAAGGGATGCAGCTCTCTCCGCTCTTTGTTATGTTTCCTTAAGTTGTAGATTATTCCTCTTGCAAAACAAATGTTTAACTTATAAGTTAGGTTTATCATACATTACATCTATCATATAAAGAAAAATAAAAAAAGGTTCACCATCTGAGACCCAAGAGTGGTCTCCTTTTACTCGAGAATACCTTCTATAAATTTGCATTCTTCCTCAGGAGGTCCATAAGCGGCCTTTTATATAATTTAGAAGATATGTAGTTTGATGGGCAAGCGATGTGTATATTTATATTCTCAAAATTTGTAATATAGACCTGCAATGTATATCTTCTTTTCCTATTGGTTGTTTTGTAACAAATTTCCTTTGTATTTTCTAATGACATATGTTTGACTCTATGCCTTGAACTGAACCTCAATAAAAATTATTTAATTAAAAAAAAAAAAGGGGGCCTGGGGAGAACACTTCTTAAAGGGACAGTCTACTCCAGAATTTTATTGTTTTAAAATATAGATAATTTATTTATTACCCATTCCCCAATTTTGCATAACCAACACGATTATATTAATATACTTCTTTACCTCTGTGATTACCTTGTGTCTAAGCCTCTGCAGACTGCCCCCTTACTTCAGTTCTTTTGACAGACCTTGCATTTTAGAGAATCAGTGCTGACTCATAAATATCTCCACAGGAGTGAGTACAGTGTTATTTATATAGCACAATTGAACTAGCACTGTCTAGCAGTGAAAAACTGTCAAAATGCACTAAGAGGCAACCTTCAACGACTTAGAAATTAACATATGAACCTACCTAGGTTTAGCTTTCAACAAATAATACCAAGAGAACAAAGAACATTTGATGATAAAGGTAAATTGGAAAGTTGTTTAAAATTGCATGCCCTATCTAAATAATGAAAGTTTACTTTTGAATAGACTGTCCCTTTAAATTACTCTTGGAGTAGCCTACTAGTTAGTTGTACCACCCACTGTTGTAGAAATGGGGTGGACAGCAAACATTGCAGGCTTGGGATGGCGGGGGAAACCTCAGGGACATTAAAGTGATGGTAAAGTTTAACCACATCATCCCAGGGGGATAGTGCTGAAAAAACAAAATCACACGATTGTCGATGCGACCACGTGATTTCAAGGCTGGGATTGTATAACGGGGGACTGCCTACGATGCTAGGCACACACCCCTATCGAATTTCCCATTAAATAAAATGAGGCGGATGCAGTATGCCAAAAAAGGTAGGAAGTTCAATGTCGTTCCATGGCGTAAAGCCCGGCGCTGTTAGGATGGCATGGAATGTCCTATTGGCATTAAGCAGTTAATCTAGTTGAAAGTGGATCCTGACTCTGTTTTTTTTTTATTTAAATAGTTCTTGCATTGATAATATGTTCTCATAGATGCTGCAATTTATATTACTTATAACAATCTATTACCATTATTATCCCCTCTCCGTCGGCCCTTTGCAAAACTCCTTTTTCTCTCTCTCTCTCTCCAACGTTTTAGTTCCCTTATCCACTGCATTGCCATACAGCTCAGAAAAAAAAAAAAAAAAAAAAGGTTGCAGAGCTGTTCATGCTCGTTGCCGTATGCCAACACAGCAGATTAGATAAGGGATCTATACGTCAGAGAGAGACAAAAAACATAATTTATGCTTACCTGATAAATTCATTTATTTCATGGTGGTGAGAGTCCACTATCTTATTCCTGGGAATTACTCTTCCTTACCACTAGGAGGCAAAGAATCCCAAACCCCAAGAGCTCTATAAAACTCCTCCCACCTCACATGTACCTCAGTCTAATGTATAGCCAAGCAAAATGAGGTAAGAAAAAGGAATAAGAGCCATAAAAGAAGCAGGGATAAAAGATGTGTTAAAAAAAAAAACTAAAAACATAGGGTGGGGTCTCGTGGACTCTCACCACCATGAAAGAAATGAATTTATCTGGTAAGCATAAATGATGTTTTCTTTCATACAAGTGGGTAGAGTCCACAATCCATTACTACTGGGAACTAATACCCAAGTTGTGGAGCCCACGAGTAAGGACATAAAGGGATTTAAAAAACAAACAAAAAACATCAAAATAGTCGTCTGCTGTCCCCACGAACGTTAAACCAACATGGGCAATCCTGACGCATGTATATTTAAACGAAGTGCGCCAAAATAACAGATGCACATGAAACAGCAAAGGTAATAATGTATAGAATCTGTCCCAGGGACATATATACCAATAAATATATTAACAATAAATGCCCATAACAAGACTATAGAGTGTCTAAATGTTAATATATATATATATAAATTTATTCTTACCTGATAAATTATTTTCTTTCTCAGTAGTGAGAGTCCACAAATTCCATTCATAACCTATGGGAAATACTTCACCTGGCCACCAGGAGGAGGCAAAGGCACCCCAAACAGAAATATTCCTCCCACTTCCCCTACCCTCTCAGTAGTTCAAGCCAAGGATACAGAAAAGTAGAGAGATAAAAGGGGTAAAAAGGTACTGTAAGACTCTCACGGCCAATAATTTTATTTTTATTTTTTATCAGGTAAGCATAATTAAATTTTCCATTCATAACCTATGGGAAACCAATACCCAAGCTGTGGAGTCAACAACATTTTTAAAGAGGGAAAGGCAGTCCTTAAATCCTAGGCACCACCACTTGAAGAACCTTTCTCCCAAAAGATGCCTCAGCTGAGGCAAAACCATCAAAATCGGTAACATTTTGTGAAAGTATGCAGCGAAGACCTGGTAGCAGCCTTACACATCTGTTCAACTGAAGCCTCATTCTTGAAGGCCCAGGAAATAGACACTGCACGGGTAGAATGTGCGGTAATCTGGGATGGAATCTGCTGACCCACCTCAATATAAGCCATGCGAATCAAACTTCTGAGCCAGAAGAAAAAATTAACTGCTGTGACCTTCTGACTCTTGTGCTTCCCAGAAAACAGAATAAACAAGGAAGGCGATTGACGAAATTTCTTGGTAGCATGAAGCTAAAACTTTAAGGCTCTAACAACATCCAGATTGTACAATAACCTCTCCATGGAGGAAGAAGGATTGGGACAAAGAGACTGAATACCAATTTCTTGATTGATATTGTGAGTTGAAACAACCTTAGGTAAAAACCCTGTCTTTGTCCGAAGTAAAGCCTTATCCAAATGGAATACCAGATAAGGTGGATCACAGTGGAGGCCAGACAATTCCAAAACTCTACAAGAAGAGGAAATAGCTAAAATAAATAACACTTTCCAAGTTAGTAACTTAATATAAATAGAATACATAGGCTAAAACGGAGCCTGTTGAAAAACTCTAAAAACAAGATAAAGGCTTCATGGAGGAGCAATAGGTTTAAAAACAACTAATCTTATTCTAATTCTAGCAATAGCTCGAACAAAGGATTGAACATCTGGCAAACGAGCCAACCTCTCATGCAACAAAATAGAAAGAGCAGAAATCTAACTTTTGAGAGAACTAGCCAACAGGCTCCTTTCCAAACCATCCTGTAGAAACTGAAGGATGCCAAGGAAACCCATGTTCCATACACCAAGACAGATAAGCCCTTTACACCTTATGGTAAATACATCTGGTAAGGGGCTTTCATTATTCATTCAATCTCCATGCAGTCAGCCTCAGAGAATCTAGATTTTGATAGAACGGACCCTGCGCCAGAAGATCTGGCCTCTGAGGTAGCCGCCAGAGGAGCAGACATTCTCCTGAGGTCTACATACCAGATTGCTGGAATTACCTCCTGTTTAATTCGAGTTATTACTCGAGGAAGCCGAACAATTATAGAAAAAAAAGATACACTAGATTGAAATTCCAAGGAAATGCCAAAGCGTCCACTAACTCCGCCTGAGGATCTTTCAATCTCGACCCGTATCTAGGTAGTTTGGCATTGAGACGGAAAGCCATCAGATCTATCTCCGGGCACCCTCACCTGCAGGTTATTTCACAAAAAAACTCCTCATTTAGAGATCGTTCCCCCGAGTGAAGAGTCTGCCTGCTCAGAAAATCCTCCTCCCCGTTCTCTACACCTGGAATGTGGATGACTGCTATTTGACACTGGTATGGCTCTGCCCATTGAAGAATACAAGACACTTCCAGCATCGCCAGAGAGCTGCGAGTTCCACCCTGGTGGTTGACATAAGCCATGGGGTAGTGATGTTGTCCAATTGAAATTAAATAGAACGGACGTAACGTAACTGGTGCCACAACAGAAGAGCATTGAAGATGGCCCTCAGCTCCAGAACATTGATCAGAAGAATCGCTTCCTTAATTTGCCAGGTTCCCTGAGCTCTCAGAGAACCCCACACAGCACCCCAGCCTGTCAAACTCGCATCTGTTAAAATTTCCCAGGATGGGCGCAGGAAGCACATGCCCTGGAGAATGGGTTCCTGAGACAGCCACCAGGAGAGAGACAGGTCTAAATGATTTGCATTACATTGCCTGAGCATACATAACTGTAAAAGGTCTCAGATGAAAGCGAGCAAAAGGAATAGCGTCCAAAGCCGCAACCATAAGACCTACCACCTCCATGCATTGAGCCACCGAAGGCCGAGTCCTCCCTAAAACTCTCCCTATTTGCTTTGTGAGATAAATATGCATGCTGATAGAATCTATGATGATCCCTGGAAAGTTCACTCTCGTGTTGGGAATGAGAGAACTTTTTTCAGGTTTTTTTTATTTATTTTTTTCTTATTGAGGTTGTGAAATTATACAACAACAAAAAGAAGCAAAAGTGTTCAGTAAATACAAGGGAAGGGTAAATTTACAATTGATATGCTGTTACATCACAGTAAAAATAATTAAAAGATTATTTAACACAAGGTGATATAATGAGAGACTTTACCATCACCATATTACTGAACAGGAAGAATGGAACCTCATTTTAAATAATGTATATTCCTTCATGCTTTGACGGGCCACATGTGGACCCACTTGAACAGGGGTAACTCAAGGGGCTTTGATATGGGTACATCTAGCTTAGAGATGAACAAATACTAAAGTACTGACATAGCCAAAATAGAAGGTACAAATATTGTGGAATACCGTACGTTGAGAGAATAATAATATGTTGCCTGTAGCTTTAAGAAGAGCGCGCACATGACAAACACTTGGTTTAACCGTGATATCTAAGTTTATCCCCATATGTAACAGATACAGATTATTAGGATATACTGGGGGTTGCCAGAGGATATATTTAAGGTGTAGTGTATTAAGATATTTGTAGGGTACAAATATTAGAGCAATGGGTATCTGATCTATATACTTTGACGGCAGTTCATCCATTTCCTATGCTTGTGTCTGTAGAAAAAAACAAATTGTCACTAATCAGACTTTACACCATGCTAGTGTAAAGCGGTGAGGTAAAAGGAACAGCAACATCTAGAATGTGAATAAAGATATTAATGGCTATATTAAATGCAGTAATTGCGCAAATCCCACTTATGTACATGCATTTATAGGAGACCTAAATAGTTATCAAGGTTTAGGCTCTCATAGATCTGGGTAATTAATAGGTTATCCAGGTAAACGTGTGTACATAATGACATCAAAACACTACAAATACTTAATACAGGAGGGAGCTATCTAAATAGTAGTGAAAGGTCTCTAACATAAAATATGAGTAACACTTATCTAGGAATGCATAGCTGTATTTAGAGTCAGGTTTCCCCATCAGCTACGTACAAGAGATGTCCATAGAGAAGCACAGTAATCTCTCTGATGTCCATAATGCACTATGTAATAATAGGTAAAGGGCAGTCTTACAATATGCACCAGTCCAACAGAACACTACACTGTATTGCAGAGCCACAATTGTACATCAAACCTTTTACGAGTGTGCAAGCAGTTCAAACGTTATGGGTATCATTATAAGGTTTCGTACATGGTCTGAAAGACCCGGTAGTCGCTGATGGGCCCAAATCAGGCTGTTTATAGTTTAGATCTCTACCCGACTCCAGATCTCACAGCCATCAGCAAGCAGGGGGCCTCAAGGCTATAGAAAGGCCATCGCACAAGGTAGGCATCACAGGATAAGAGGAAATAGGCTGTTATATGCGGGTGGGAGATGGAGGATACTAGCACTGTGATGCTAACTGGAGCGAGCTCGGGTTTGTGCAGGGGAGTAGGGTTCTGCGATCTCTGCGTCTGCACACCAAAAAGTGTCATCTCCCCTGATCTCCCCATCTTGATGCGGGTCTCTGGTTCAGCTGCTGGCTCACAAGGATTCTCAGTGTGAGTCGTGGGCGTTCCTTCCAGCTTGTTGCTAGTAGAGGGGAAGCGTAAAGGCCCGCTTGTCTCGCTCTGGGCCTCAAAGGTGTCCCCTAAGCCATTGTCATAGCTCTCTGGAAAAAGAAGCGGTGTCTGGGGCTCCGGAGTGTCGCTCCCTCTGCAGAACACCTCCGTAGAATTATGATCAATATCCCACGTGGGGGCTTGGTGTAGTGATGTACTTCGGTCAGACTCAGCAAATGAGGTCAGGTAGGAATCAAGCAGGGTCCCGATCTTCTTTCAAGTTAGATCTGCCATCTCCACAAGTGCTTCTGAAGTATAGCAAGATTATTAGCAGCGCACAAATGGCACTGTGCAACGACTGAGGCCCATAGGTGCTCAGGCAGGGGGGGGGGGGGGGGGGAGAGGCCGCAACCTCTAAGTAAGTTCCAATAAGATAGACTTATCATTAAAGTAGCTTCCCACTAAAGTCATATTAAAAAAAGTAGCTTTATTGCACAACCACGTACAACAAACCTATTTTCCAGTGATCGTACACTTGTTGAATGCTTAAATATTTTAGAATACTACGTTTAATTACGTGCAGTAAAAAAAGGTAGCATTTGTGTTTTATTTTATTAAAATCAGTGGGGGCTTTTTTGTTACTGATGCATGCTTTGAGGGTTCTATAACGTCCCAGTAACTAAAGGCATTCCTTAAAAAAATACTTTTCTGGATTTGGGCCACATTGGATCATGGTACTTGGAGTTTCAGGGAAATTGCATTCCATTTGCTGGCATCAGGGAGCCACTATTACAATCAGAGAGACTCCCTGAACTTCTGGGAGAGTTGGGATGTCTGCTGTAGTATCTCCTAGGAGACAAAGAATTATTGTATTAATATTATTGTATTATTAGCATACCTGAATACAGGTACAAAATGAGGATCATCAACACATACCTACTGTTCCACAGATCCAGTGGATTTAAACCAACAACCTTTGAGTTTCAAAGCCACAAAGCTAAACACTAGGCTACATTGGTGTGCTTGAAAATCAAAAAGAGAAGAATCCTGCTAAATAAAGGAATTTAGAGAAACAAAACCCTGTAGGCAGATTCAATTCAACCTTCTGCTCTCAGCAGGAATGCTAATGAATAAGCTATGCCAAAGAGACAAATATAATACTGGCGTACAGATACGAGACTAGCTAAATAATAACAGTCTGGACAATTGACTAAAAAACAGAAAAATAGCTGAAATTTAGAACAACAAAATTTATGCTTACCTAATAAATTTATTTCTCTTGTGGTGTATCCAGTCCACTGATTCATCCATTACTTGTGGGATATTCTCCTTCCCAACAGGAAGCTGCAAGAGGATCACCCACAGCAGAGCTGTCTATATAGCTCCTCCCCTAACTGCCACCTCCAGTTATTCGACCGAAGACAAGCAAGAGAAAGGAGAAACTATAGGGTGCAGTGGTGACTGTAGTTTAAAAATAAAAAACACCTGCCTTAAAATGAGAGGGCGGGCCGTGGACTGGATACACCACAAGAGAAATAAATTTATCAGGTAAGCATAAATTTTGTTTTCTCTTGTAAAGTGTATCCAGTCCACGGATTCATCCATTACTTCTGGGATACCAATACCAAAGCTATAGGACACGGATGAAGGAAGGGACAAGGCAGGCGCTTAAACGGAAGGCACCACTGCCTGTAAGACCTTTCTCCCAAAAATAGCCTCCGAAGAAGAAAAAGTATCAAATTTGTAGAATTTAGAAAAAGTATGAAGCGAAGACCAAGTCGCCGCCTTACAAATCTGTTCAACAGAAGCCTCATTTTTAAAAGCCCATGTGGAAGCCATCACTCTAGTGGAATGAGCTGTAATTCTTTCAGGAGGCTGCTGACCAGCAGTCTCATAAACTAAGCGGATTATACTTCTTAACCAAAAAGAAAGAGAAGTTGCTGAAGCCTTTTGGCCTCTTCTCTGTCCAGAGAAAACAACAAACAATGCCGATGTTTGACGAAAATCCTTAGTAGCTTGTAAATAAAACTTTAAAGCACGAACCACGTCAAGATTATGTAATAGACGTTCCCTCTTTGAAGAAGGATTAGGACACAGTGACGGAACAACAATTTCCTGATTGATATTCTTATTAGATACCACCTTAGGAAGAAACCCAGGTTTGGTACGCAAAACTACCTTATCTGCATGGAAGATCAGATAAGGGGAATCACACTGTAAGGCAGATAACTCTGAAACTCTTTGAGCCGAAGAAATAGCTAACAAAAACAGAACTTTCCAAGATAAAAGTTTGATATCTATGGAATGCAGAGGTTCAAATGGAACCCCTTGAAGAACCTTAAGAACTAAATTTAAACTCCATGGCGGAGCAACAGGTTTAAACACAGGCTTGATTCTAACTAAAGCCTGACAAAACGCCTGAATGTCTGGAACATCCGCCAGACGCTTGTGCAAAAAAATAGACAGAGCAGAAATCTGTCCCTTTAAGGAACTAGCTGACAATCCCTTCTCCAATCCTTCTTGGAGAAAAGATAATATCCTGGGAATCCTGACTTTACTCCATGAGTAACCCTTGGATTCACACCAATGAAGATACTTACACCATATCTTATGATAGATTTTCCTGGTGACAGGCTTTCGAGCCTGAATTAAGGTATCAATGACTGACTCAGAGAAACCACGTTTTGATAAAATAAAGCGTTCAATCTCCAAGCAGTCAGACGCAGAGAAATTAGATTTGGATGGTTGAAAGGACCCTGAAGTAGAAGGTCCTGTCTCAGCGGCAGAGTCCATGGTGGAAGGGATGACATGTCCACCAGATCTGCATACCAAGTCCTGCGTGGCCACGCAGGTGCTATCAAAATCACCGAAGCTCTCTCCTGCTTGATCTTGGCAATCAGACGAGGGAGCAGAGGAAACGGTGGAAACACATAAGCCAGGTTGAAGGACCAAGGCGCTGCTAGAGCATCTATCAGCGCTGGCTTGGGATCCCTGGACCGGGACCCGTAACAAGGAAGCTTGGCGTTCTGACGAGACGCCATGAGATCCAATTCTGGTTTGCCCCAACGTTGAATCAACTGTGTAACACTTCCGGATTGAGTTCCCACTCCCCCGGATGAAAAGTCTGCCGACTTAGAAAATCCGCCTCCCAGTTCTCTACTCCTGGGATATGTATAGCTGATAGATGGCAAGAGTGAACCTCTGCCCATAGAATTATTTTTGAAACCTCCAACATTGAAAGGGAACTCCTTGTTCCCCCTTGATGGTTGATGTAGGCTACAGTCGTGATATTGTCCGACTGAAATCTGATTAACCTGACCACAGCAAGCTGAGGCCAAGCCTGAAGAGCATCGAATATCGCTCTTAGTTCCAGAATGTCTATCGGAAGGAGTGTCTCCTCCTGAGTCCACGAGCCCTGAGCCTTCAGGGAGTTCCAGACTGCACCCCAGCCCAGAAGGCTGGCATCTGTCGTTACTATTGTCCAATCTGGCCTGCGAAAGGTCATACCCTTGGACAGATGGACCCGAGATAGCCACCAGAGAAGAGAATCTCTGGTCTCTTGATCCAGATTTAGTAGAGGGGACAAATCTGTGTAATCCCCATTCCACTGACTGAGCATGCAGAGTTGCAGCGGTCTGAGATGTAGGCGAGCAAACGGCACTATGTCCATTGCCGCTACCATTAAGTCGATCACTTCCATACACTGAGCCACTGAAGGGCGAGAAGTAGAATAAAGAACACGGCAGGAATTTAGAAGTTTTGACAACCTGGCCTCTGTCAGGTAAATCTTCATTTCTACAGAATCTATCTAGGAAGGAAACTCTTGTGAGAGGGGATAGAGAACTCTTTTCTTCGTTCACTTTCCACCCATGAGACCTCAGGAATGCCAGCACAATGTCTGTATGGGACCTGGCGATTTGAAAATTTGACGCCTGTATCAGAATGTCGTCTAGGTAAGGGGCTACTGCTATACCCCGCGGCCTCAGGACCGCTAAGAGTGACCCTAGAACCTTTGTAAAGATTCTTGGTGCCGTAGCTAACCCAAAGGGAAGAGCCACAAACTGGTAATGCCTGTCTAGGAAGGCGAACCTGAGAAACCGATGATGATCTCTGTGTATCGGAATGTGGAGATAAGCATCCTTTTAAAGTCCACGGTAGTCATATATTGACCCTCCTGGATCATAGGTAGGATGGTTCGAATAGTCTCCATCTTGAAGGATGGGACCCTGAGAAATTTGTTTAGGATCTTGAGATCTAAGATTGGTCTGAAAGTTCCCTCTTTCTTGGGAACTACAAACAGATTTGAATAGAAGCCTTGCCCCTGCTCCTCCTTTGGAACTGGGTGGATCACTCCCATAACTAGGAGGTCTTGAACACAATGTAAGAATGCCTCTCTCTTTACCTGATTTGCAGATAATTGTGAGAGATGAAATCTCCCTTTTGGGGAAAAAGCTTTGAAGTCCAGAAGATATCCCTGGGACACAATTTCCAACGCCCAGGGATCCTGGACATCTCTTGCCCAAGCCTGGGCGAAGAGAGAAAGTCTGCCCCCTACTAGATCCGTTTCCGGATCGGGGGCTGATCTTTCATGCTGTCTTAGAGGCAGCAGCAGGTTTCTTGGCTTGCTTTCCTTTGTTCCAAGCCTGGTTAGGTCTCCAGACCGGCTTGGACTGGGCAAAATTTCCCTCTTGTTTTGTATTAGAGGAAGTTGAAGCTGCGCCACTCTTGAAGTTTCGAAAGGAACGAAAATTAGTCTGTTTGGTCCTTAATTTATTGGACCTATCCTGAGGAAGAGCGTGACCTTTTCCTCCAGTAATATCGGAAATAATCTCCTTCAGTCCAGGCCCGAATAGGGTCTGCCCCTTGAAGGGAATGTTGAGAAGCTTAGACTTTGAAGTAACGTCAGCTGACCAGGATTTAAGCCATAGCGCCCTACGCGCCTGAATAGCAAAACCTGAATTTTTAGCCGTTAGCTTGGTTAAATGAACAACGGCGTCAGAAACAAATGAATTGGCTAGCTTAAGAGCTTTAAGCTTGTCAAAAATATCATCCAATGGGGTTTCTACCTGTAAAGCCTCTTCTAGAGACTCAAACCAGTAGGCCGCAGCAGCAGTGACAGGGGCAATGCATGCAAGAGGCTGTAGAATAAAACCTTGTTGAGTAAAAATTTTCTTAAGGTAACCCTCTAATTTTTTGTCCATTGGATATAGAAAAGCACAACTGTCCTCGGCTAGGGTAGAGACTGCTCCCTCCACCTTAGGGACCGTTTGCCACAAGTCCCATGTAGAGACATCTATAGGAAACATCTTTTTAAAAACAAGAGGGGGAGAGAATGGTACACCTGGTCTATCCCATTCCTTAGAAATTATTTCTGAAAATCTCTTAGGTATTGGAAAAACATCAGTGTAAACAGGCACTGCATAGTATTTATCCAATTTACACAATTTCTCTGGGACTGCAATGGCGTCACAGTCATCCAGAGTTGCTAAAACCTCCCTGAGCAACATGCGGAGGTGTTCAAGCTTAAATTTAAATGTAGACATATCAGAATCAGGTTGAAGTGTCTTCCCTGAGTCAGAAAAATCACCCACAGTTAGAAGCTCTCCTGCTTCGGCTTCTGCACATTGTGAGGGTATATCAGACATAGCTACTAAAGCGTCAGAGAGCTCTGTATTTGTTCTAGCCCCAGAGCTGTCTCGCTTTCCTTGTAACCCTGGCAGTTTGGACAATACTTCTGTAAGGGTATGATTCATAACTGCCGCCATGTCTTGTAAAGTATACGCAATGGGCGCGCTAGATGTACTTGGCGTCCCTTGAGCGGGAGTTATAGGCTCTGACACGTGGGGAGAGTTAGTCGGCATAACTTCCCCCTTGTCAATTTCCTCTGGTGATAAATCTTTTAAAGCCAGAATATGGTCTTATAGTAAGATCAGTACATTTGGTACACATTCTAAGAGGGAGTTCCACAATGGCTTCTAAACATAATGAACAAGGAGTTTCCTCTATGTCAGACATGTTTAACAGACTAGTAATGAGACCAGCAAGCTTGGAAAACACTTTAATTAATGTGAAAAAAGCAGAATATAAAAAACGGTACTGTGCCTTTAAGGGAAAAAAACAAACACAAAAACTGCAAAACAGTGAAAAAACATAATTTATGCTTACCTGATAAATTCCTTTCTCCTGTAGTGTGGTCAGTCCACGGGTCATCATTACTTCTGGGATATTAACTCCTCCCCAACAGGAAGTGCAAGAGGATCACCCAAGCAGAGCTGCTATATAGCTCCTCCCCTCTACGTCACACCCAGTCATTCGACCGAGAACCAACGAGAAAGGAGAAGCTAAAGGGTGCAGTGGTGACTGGAGTATAATTTAAAAATTTAGACCTGCCATAAAAAACAGGGCGGGCCGTGGACTGACCACACTACAGGAGAAAGGAATTTATCAGGTAAGCATAATTATGTTTTCTCCTGTTAAGTGTGGTCAGTCCACGGGTCATCATTACTTCTGGGATACCAATACCAAAGCTAAAGTACACGGATGACGGGAGGGACAGGCAGGATCTTTATACGGAAGGAACCACTGCCTGAAGAACCTTTCTCCCAAAAACAGCCTCCGAAGAAGCAAAAGTGTCAAATTTGTAAAATTTGGAAAAAGTATGAAGAGAAGACCAAGTTGCAGCCTTGCAAATCTGTTCAACAGAGGCCTCATTCTTAAAGGCCCAAGTGGAAGCCACAGCTCTAGTAGAATGAGCTGTAATTCTTTCAGGAGGCTGCTGTCCAGCAGTCTCATAAGCTAAACGTATTATGCTACGAAGCCAAAAAGAGAGAGAGGTAGCAGAAGCTTTTTGACCTCTCCTCTGTCCAGAATAAACGACAAACAGGGAAGAAGTTTTTCGAAAATCTTTAGTTGCCTGTAAATAAAATTTCAGGGCACGGACTACATCTAGATTGTGTAGAAGTCGTTCCTTCTTTGAAGAAGGATTAGGACACAATGATGGAACAACAATCTCTTGATTGATATTCCTGTTAGTGACCACCTTAGGTAAGAACCCAGGTTTAGTACGCAGAACTACCTTGTCTGAATGAAAAATCAGATAAGGAGAATCACAATGTAAGGCCGATAACTCAGAGACTCTTCGAGCCGAGGAAATAGCCATTAAAAACAGAACTTTCCAAGATAACAATTTGATATCAATGGAATGAAGGGGTTCAAACGGAACACCCTGTAAAACGTTAAGAACTAAGTTTAAACTCCATGGTGGAGCAACAGTTTTAAACACAGGCTTAATCCTGGCCAAAGCCTGACAAAAAGCCTGAACGTCTGGAACTTCTGACAGACGTTTGTGTAAAAGAATGGACAGAGCTGAAATCTGTCCCTTTAAAGAACTAGCGGATAAACCCTTTTCTAAACCTTCTTGCAGAAAAGACAATATCCTAGGAATCCTAACCTTACTCCAAGAGTAACTCTTGGATTCGCACCAATGTAAGTATTTACGCCATATTTTATGGTAAATCTTTCTGGTAACAGGCTTCCTAGCCTGTATTAAGGTATCAATTACTGACTCAGAAAATCCACGTTTTGATAAAATCAAGCGTTCAATTTCCAAGCAGTCAGCTTCAGAGAAATTAGATTTTGATGTTTGAAGGGACCCTGGATCAGAAGGTCCTGTCTCAGAGGCAGAGACCAAGGTGGACAGGATGACATGTCCACTAGATCTGCATACCAGGTCCTGCGTGGCCACGCAGGCGCTATTAGAATCACTGATGCTCTCTCCTGTTTGATCCTGGCAATCAATCGAGGAAGCATCGGGAAGGGTGGAAACACATAAGCCATCCCGAAGGTCCAAGGTGCTGTCAAAGCATCTACCAGGACCGCTCCCGGATCCCTGGATCTGGACCCGTAACAAGGAAGCTTGGCGTTCTGTCGAGACGCCATGAGATCTATCTCTGGTTTGCCCCAACGTCGAAGTATTTGGGCAAAGACCTCCGGATGAAGTTCCCACTCCCCCGGATGAAAAGTCTGACGACTTAGGAAATCCGCCTCCCAGTTCTCCACTCCCGGGATGTGGATTGCTGACAGGTGGCAAGAGTGAGACTCTGCCCAGCGAATTATCTTTGATACTTCCATCATCGCTAGGGAGCTTCTTGTCCCTCCTTGATGGTTGATGTAAGCTACAGTCGTGATGTTGTCCGACTGAAACCTGATGAACCCCCGAGTTGTTAACTGGGGCCAAGCCAGAAGGGCATTGAGAACTGCTCTCAATTCCAGAATGTTTATTGGAAGGAGACTCTCCTCCTGAGTCCATGATCCCTGAGCCTTCAGAGAATTCCAGACAGCGCCCCAACCTAGTAGGCTGGCGTCTGTTGTTACAATTGTCCAATCTGGCCTGCTGAATGGCATCCCCCTGGACAGATGTGGCCGAGAAAGCCACCAAAGAAGAGAATTTCTGGTCTCTTGATCCAGATTCAGAGTAGGGGACAAATCTGAGTAATCCCCATTCCACTGACTTAGCATGCACAATTGCAGCGGTCTGAGATGCAGGCGTGCAAAGGGTACTATGTCCATTGCCGCTACCATTAAGCCGATTACCTCCATGCATTGAGCCACTGACGGGTGTTGAATGGAATGAAGGACACGGCAAGCATTTTGAAGCTTTGTTAACCTGTCTTCTGTCAGGTAGATCTTCATTTCTACAGAATCTATAAGAGTCCCCAAGAAGGGAACTCTTGTGAGTGGAAAGAGAGAACTCTTCTTTTCGTTCACCTTCCACCCATGCGACCTTAGAAATGCCAGTACTAACTCTGTATGAGACTTGGCAGTTTGAAAGCTTGAAGCTTGTATCAGAATGTCGTCTAGGTACGGAGCTACCGAAATTCCTCGCGGTCTTAGTACCGCCAGAAGAGCGCCCAGAACCTTTGTGAAGATTCTTGGAGCTGTAGCCAATCCGAATGGAAGAGCTACAAACTGGTAATGCCTGTCTAGGAAGGCAAACCTTAGATACCGGTAATGATCTTTGTGAATCGGTATGTGAAGGTAAGCGTCCTTTAAATCCACTGTGGTCATGTACTGACCCTTTTGGATCATGGGTAGGATTGTCCGAATAGTTTCCATTTTGAACGATGGAACTCTTAGGAATTTGTTTAGGATCTTTAAATCCAAGATTGGTCTGAAGGTTCCTTCTTTCTTGGGAACCACAAACAGATTTGAGTAAAACCCCTGTCCGTGTTCCGACCGCGGAACCGGGTGGATCACTCCCATTAGTAAGAGATCTTGTACACAGCGTAGAAACGCCTCTTTCTTTATTTGGTCTGTTGACAACCTTGAAAGATGAAATCTCCCTTTTGGGGGAGAGGTTTTGAAGTCCAGAAGATATCCCTGAGATATGATCTCTAAAGCTCAGGGATCCTGGACATCTCTTGCCCAAGCCTGGGCGAAGAGAGAAAGTCTGCCCCCCACTAGATCCGTTCCCGGATCGGGGGCCCTCGATTCATGCTGTCTTAGGGGCAGCAGCAGGTTTTCTGGCCTGCTTGCCCTTGTTCCAGGACTGGTTAGGTCTCCAGCCTTGTCTGTAGCGAGCAACAGCTCCTTCCTGTTTTGGAGCAGAGGAAGTTGATGCTGCTCCTGCCTTGAAATTACGAAAGGTACGAAAATTAGACTGTCTAGCCCTAGGTTTGGCTCTGTCTTGAGGCAGGGCATGGCCTTTACCTCCTGTAATGTCAGCGATAATTTCTTTCAAACCGGGCCCGAATAAGGTCTGCCCTTTGAAAGGTATGTTAAGTAATTTAGATTTAGAAGTAACATCAGCTGACCAGGATTTTAGCCACAGTGCTCTGCGTGCCTGAATGGCGAATCCGGAATTCTTAGCCGTAAGTTTAGTTAAATGTACTACGGCATCTGAAACAAATGAATTAGCTAGCTTAAGTGTTTTAAGCTTATTTGAAATCTCATCTATAGTTATTGAGTCAAGAGTTTCTTCCAGAGACTCGGACCAAAAAGCGTCCGCAGCCATGACAGACGCAATACATGGGGTTGTAATATAAAACCTTGTTGAGCAAACATTTTCTTAAGGTAACCCTCTAATTTTTTATCCATTGGATCTGAAAAGGCACAGCTATCCTCCACCGGGATAGTGGTACGCTTAGCCAGAGTAGAAACCGCTCCCTCCACCTTAGGGACCGTCTGCCATAAGTCCCGTGTGGTGGCGTCTATTGGAAACATTTTTCTAAATACAGGAGGGGGGGAAAAGGGTACACCGGGCCTATCCCACTCCTTAGTAATTATCTCTGTAAGCCTCTTAGGTATAGGAAATACGTCAGTACTCGTCGGTACCGCATAGTATCTATCCAGCCTACATAATTTCTCTGGGATTGCAACGGTGTTACAATCATTCAGAGCCGCTAATACCTCCCCTAGCAGTACACGGAGGTTTTCTAGCTTAAACTTAAAGTTTGAAATGTCTGAATACACTCTATTGGGATCAGATCCGTCACCTGCAGATTGAAGCTCTCCGTCCTCATGTTCTGCAAATTGTGACGCAGTATCTGACATGGCCCTATTATTATCAGCGCACTCTGTTCTCACCCCAGAGTGATCTCGCTTACCTCTAAGTTCTGGTAATTTAGACAAAACTTCAGTCATAACATTAGCCATGTCCTGTAATGTGATTTGTAATGGCCGCCCTGAAGTACTCGGCGTTACAATATCACGCACCTCCCGAGCGGGAGATGCAGGTACTGACACGTGAGGCAAGTTAGTCGGCATAACTTTCCCCTCGTTGTTTGGTGAATGATGTTCAATTTGTACAGATTGACTTTTATTTAAAGTAGCATCAATGCAATTAGTACATAAATTTCTATTGGGCTCCACCTTGGCTTTAGCACATATAGCACAGAGATATTCCTCTGAGTCAGACATGTTTAACACACTAGCAATTAAACTGGCAAACTTGGAAATACTTTTCAACTCAATTTACAAGTAATATGAAAAACGTACTGTGCCTTTAAGAAGCACAGAAAAAAATTATGACAGTTGAGTAACAATGAACCGGAGAAACTATAAAATCAAATTTTTCCCGGTAAAAAACACAATTTAGCAAAGGATTGCCCCCATTAGCAATGGATAACTAACCCTTAAACAGCAGAAAAAATGTACAGAAAATAAACGTTTTATATCACAGTCAAAGCACAATCTCACAGGTCTGCTGTGAGTGATTACCTCCCTCAAAATAATTTTTGAAGACCCTTGAGCTCTGTAGAGACGATCCGGATCATGCAGGGAAGAAAACAGACTTGTGACTGAATTTCTGATGCGTAGTAAAAGCGCCAAAATAGGCCCCTCCCCCTCACACACAACAGTGAGGGAAGATCAGTAAACTGTCTAAAATTAAAATAAACGACAGCCAAGTGGAAAAACAGTGCCCAAAACAATTTTTCACCCAGTACCTCAGATAAATAAACTATTTAACATGCCAGCAAAACGTTTAACATCAAATAAAATGAAGTGTCATTAGAAAGCCTGCTGCTAGTCGTTCCCACTGCAAGTTAGGCTAAAAGTTTTATGCATACAGTATTATCCCAGTGAAGTGCCATTCCCCAGAATACTGAAGTGTAAATATACATACATGACAGCCTGATACCAGTTGCTACTACTGCATTTAAGGCTGAACTTACATTATATCGGTATTGGCAGTATTTTCTCAGTCAATTCCATTCCTCAGAAAATAATATACTGCTACATACCTCTTTGCAGGTGAACCTGCCCGCTGTCCCCTGATCTGAAGTTTACCTCACTCCTCAGAATGGCAGAGAACAGCAAAATGATCTTAATTACGCCGGCTAAAATCATACAAAAACTCAGGTAGATTCTTCTTCAAATTCTACCTGAGAAGGAACAACACACTCCGGTGCTGTTTTAAAATAACAAACTTTTGATTGAAGATATAAAAACTAAGTATAATCACCACAGTCCTCTCACACATCCTATCTATTAGTTGGGTGCAAGAGAATGACTGGGTGTGACGTAGAGGGGAGGAGCTATATAGCAGCTCTGCTTAGGTGATCCTCTTGTACTTCCTGTTGGGGAGGAGTTAATATCCCAGAAGTAATGATGACCCGTGGACTGACCACACTTAACAGGAGAAAAAGTAGTTAACTTTACGAACTTTTTACAGTGTGTATAACAGACTAAAATAGCATTGCACCCACTTGCAAATGGATGATTAACCCCTCAGGCGCAAAAACGAAGCAAAAAAACGGTAAAACCGTTATAACAGTCACAAGCTGTAATAGTCTGTATTTGTAGCAATTTGAACAATCATTTAATTTTGTTTTATAAATAAGAACCAACAATTTCCTCAAAAGTAGGTTTGTAACATAAAAGAAGCTTGATGAATTCGTTTTCAGTGCTTCATATAATGTATTACTATTTGCCCAATAAGTGACAGTTTATTAACTTCATAAACTGTATTACTTTCAGGGCATTTGATAATGCAAACAGTTCAAATTAAGCAGTAATGTAAAATATAGTATTCCTTAATTAGGCAGGTAAAGTTCATCAAAACTAGTAAGGATAACGGTTAATAATAAAATAATTAGGTCTGACCTGAGAACACAGGAATTGTTACTTGTCCGTTTGTTATGAACAGCAGCGTGGTACTCAGAGGGAGAGCGGTTGCGGCTGCAGCTGATGACGTCACCGCTACTTGCTGTGCTGTGTATGAAGCTGCTTGAATCCTGTTACCTTGTAAATGCTTCAGGGTTTGATGTCGGTTTAGTTTGATTTCCTTTTAGAATGAAATATCTTCCAGTGTTGAATTGAGTAGAAGAGCTGCTAGATGTAGGAATGAAAAATAAGAGAAGTTATCAGTAACTCTTCAAATAAGAATTTATGAGGCTGTTGGAGAGTGAGGAAAAACTCTTAGTGTAACGCTTGTGCTGTGAATCCTTTCTCAATTAACCAGCAATGAATGCTGGGGGAAGTGCTTGATATAGGAGACTCTTAAAGGGACAGATCATTAGCAAGCAGTAACCCTGACAGAGCCCCCCACAAAAAGAACCACAGCGAGGTTCAAGGCCTAGGACGATCAGGGTTACGTCTATGGAAGAGGGAAATCAGACGTGGAGCAGATATGTTCGAGGCAGGCTCCCAGGAATCATCCTCATGGCCAAAACCTTTCCAATGAACCAAATAGAAAAGATTCCCACGACGTAGTCTAGAATCCAGAATGCTATGAACCTCATACTGGCAATCAAGATTAGCAGAAGGTATTGGGTCTTCTGATGTAATATTTGTTATGGGTAGGTTGCAAGGTTTGATAAGAGACACATGGAAAGTTGGATGTATCTTAAAAGTTGGTGGTAGTTGGAGTGTAACTGTTGTTGGACCATTTACCCTGACGATAGGGTAAGGACCCAAAAAGAGTTTACCTAGTTTCCTACAAGGATAAGGTATCTTGAGGTTCTTAGTGGAGAGCCATACTTGTTGTCCTACGGAATATTGAGGACTAGGTCTGTGGCGAAGATCGTAGTACCTGCGTTGTGATGCCTGTGCCTGAAGAATATGTTCACGAATTGAAGAAAAGTTAGCAGAAATGTCATTAACCAGATCATTCACCTGAGGACATGGGGTGTCAATCTTCGGAAGTAGTGTGAAATTTGGATGTAAACCATAATTTATAAAAAATGGTGATGTGCCAGTTGTAGAACTCTTATTATTATTATAGGCAAATTCTGCTAGGGGCAAGTAGGTGGCCCAAGAATCTTGTTGGTGAGAGCAGAAACAACGTAGGTATTGCTCTAGCCACTGGTTCACCCTCTCCGTCTGCCCATTCGTCTGAGGATGGTAAGCAGTGGTGAGTTTTTGTTCTATATGCAGAGCAGCACACAAATTTCTCCAGAACTTAGATGTGAATTGGGTTCCACGGTCACTAAGGATGGTTTTAGGTATTCCATGCAGTCTTACAATATTTTGAATGAACAATTCACTGGTGAACTTGGAAGTGGGTAGGGAGGTAACCGGTATGAAATGTGCCATCTTTGAGAATAGATCAGTGACAACCATTATAGTGGTATATTTGTTGGAGAGAGGTAAGTCCACAATAAAGTCTAGGGATACCGCCTCCCAGGGTACTTGAGGTACAGGTAAAGGCTCTAAAAGACCCACAGGGAGTTGTTTAGAAGGTTTGGAGGTTGCGCATATAACACATTTAGAAATATATTCTTTGAGATCGAGGTTAAGAGTAGGCCACCAAAAAGATCTCTTAAGTAAATCCAAAGTTTTATCCCTTCCCATGTGTCCAGCAAGGGGAGACTCATGAACTGTTTTCAAGATTGAAGATCTAAGATTTGGAGGTATGTATAGCTTCCCATCCTTATAGAGTAAGCCATCAGAATTGTAAGTAAGATCTGTATGAGGTACTGATGGATCAATAGCAGTAGCATCTTTTATCACTGTAGTTAAACTTGTTATAACTCCAATGATAGAGTCCTTAGGAACAATAGTAGTAGGAATGCATGGTATTATAGGTTTAGGACCTTGTCTAGAGAGGGCGTCAGCCTTGCCATTTTTTGTACCAGGCCTGTAGGTAATGATGTAATGGAAACGAGAGAAGTAAAGACTCCAGCGTAATTGTCTGGAGGATAGAGTTCGATTAGACTGAAGATATTGCAGATTTTTGTGGTCAGTATATATGACAGTTGGTTGTGTTGCACCCTCAAGCAAATGCCTCCAGTGATCGAAGGAACACTTTATTGCAAGTAATTCTTTCTCGCCAACTGGATAATTTAACTCTGCTGGTTGCATCAATCTAGAGAAGAATGCGACCGGATGTAAGGGTTCTTTGAATGATTTCCTTTGAGAGAGGATTGCCCCTATTGCGAACTCAGAAGCGTCAACTTCCAGGATAAATTGCTTTTCTAAATCCGAGTATTGGAGAATGGGTGCTGTAGTGAATTTATTTTTTAAAAGGTCAAATACCTGTTGAGTATGGCTAGTCCACCTGAAAGGATGATTCAATTTGGTGAGTTCAGTAAGAGGTTTGGTAATAGCAGCAAATCCAGGAATGAATTTCCTATAATAATTTGAGAAGCCAAGGAAACGTTGAACATCTTTCTTACATTGAGGAGTCGGCCAATTATGAATGGCCTGAACCTTGTCATCTTGCATCTTGATTCCTTCAGGAGAGATGTTATACCCCAGAAAAGAGATATTATTTGATTCAAATATACATTTTTCTAGTTTAGCGTATAGGTTATTTTTTCGTAACCTAGTGAGAACTTCTCTAACATGCATTCTATGTTGATCTAAATTTTGTGAGTAAACTAGAATATCGTCCAAATAGACAACAACATATACATCCAAAATATCTCTGAAAAGATCATTGATTAAGCATTGGAATGTTGCTGGGGCATTGCACAGACCGAATGGCATCACTGTATATTCGAATAGCCCATATCTAGTCCGAAAAGCAGTGAGCCATTCGTCGCCAGCTCTCATTCGTATAAGATTATAGGCACCTCGAAGATCCAATTTAGTGAAAATTGAGGCCCCCCTTAATCTTTCAATTAATTCAGGGATTAAAGGTAGGGGGTACCTGTTTTTTCTGGTACACCTGTTCAATTCCCTGTAATCAATGATTGGTCTTAACGTGCCATCTTTATTGGTAACAAAAAATATGCCTGCACCTGCAGGAGAGGTACTAGGTCTTATAAAACCTTTTCGGAGGTTCTCATCGATATAATTTTTAAGGTGTTCTAGTTCTGGTTTAGAAAGGGGGTAGATATGTCCATAGGGAATTGAAACTCCTGGGAGTAAATCAATGGGACAATCGTAATCCCTATGAGGGGGCAAACATTCACCTTCTTTTTTATTAAAAACATCTGAGAAGTCTGCATATTGTTTGGGTAAAATATTATCCTCAACCTGTAGCATAATTAAATCTGATGATGTCTCACCATTTTGAGTGAGATGAGGAAAAGATAAACTGAGGTCATTCCAGTTTATAGTTGGTTTATGTTTACAAAACCAATTTATACCAAGGATTACATTAAACATTGGTGAAGATATGACATCAAAAGTGAGTGTTTCAGTGATGTGTGTGCAAGATATTACCTGTAATGGTGTAGTTTGGTGTGTGACAGGACCTGATTTTAAAAAAGAGCCATCAATGACCTTCACAGAGACTGGAGTTTTCTTAGAGACTAGAGGTATTTTATTCTGTTTCACAAAAGAAAAATCAACAAAATTTCTACATGAGCCGGTGTCCAGGATAGCTTCAGTTGTTATCCTGATTTGATCCCACTGTAAAATAATAGGGATAGTTAAATATGATGGTTTAATGGTTTTCATTAACAGGGATTCAGAGATGTTAGGCAACCTACCCTTCTTATTCCTAGCCAGAACTGGGCAGTCCTTTACTTCATGTGTAGGGCAGGCACAATACATGCACAAACTATGCAACTTCCTCCTAGTCTTTTCCTGAGAGGAGAGGGGACCCTTTATGAAGCCTATGTCCATAGGTTGTGGTGATTCCTTAGTTTGATAAACAGGTGTGGAGAGAAAGCTTTTTGTACCGCTAGCCTTTTCAGAGCGGCGTTCCCTAAGCCGTCTATCTATGTTAATAGTGAGAGAAAAGAAATCTTCCAATGAATCTGGAATACCTGTGCGTGAAAGCTCATCCTTTATATCCTCAGATAATCCTAAACGATATTGAGTTTTAAGGGAGACCTCATTCCATCCCGAATCACGGGCAGAAATTTTAAATTGTGTGATGTAAGACTCCACTGGGTTCTTTCTTTGTTTTAAAGATCTAAGTAAGTTTTCAGCTGTGACCTGTTTGAAAGGGTCATCATATAATGCTGACATTTGATCAAAGAATTCATCTAGAGATCCCAGTATTGCATCATCATTTTCAAAAAAAGAGTCAGCCCAAGCCCTAGGTTCCCCCCTCAAATATGATATCACAGTGAGCACTCTTGATCTTTCTGTGGGATAAGTACGTGGCTTTAATTGAAAAAGCAACAAACAGGAGTTTTTAAACTCTCTGAATCTTGAACGGTCACCAGAGAATTTTTCTGGGGGGGAGACCAAAGGTTCAGGGATAGAATCTGCACTTGCAGGTTTAGGTGCCAGAGTCTCTCTTAAGCAGGCCTTCAAAGCCTGATTTTCCACTTGTAATTCATGGAAAGAACCTGATAAAGCTTCTAATCTGTCTGACAAGACTTGAACTTTATCACTTAAAAGATCTTGTTCCATAATTGCTGTTGAAAGTATATGTTTAGTATAGGATAATTCTGTGTACACAAACACTAAATCCTTTCTTCCTTATGGCTGGTTAATTCTGTAATAGTCTGTATTTGTAGCAATTTGAACAATCATTTAATTTTGTTTTATAAATAAGAACCAACAATTTCCTCAAAAGTAGGTTTGTAACATAAAAGAAGCTTGATGAATTTGTTTTCAGTGCTTCATATAATGTATTACTATTTGCCCAATAAGTGACAGTTTATTAACTTCATAAACTGTATTACTTTCAGGGCATTTGATAATGCAAACAGTTCAAATTAAGCAGTAATGTAAAATATAGTATTCCTTAATTAGGCAGGTAAAGTTCATCAAAACTAGTAAGGATAACGGTTAATAATAAAATAATTAGGTCTGACCTGAGAACACAGGAATTGTTACTTGTCCGTTTGTTATGAACAGCAGCGTGGTACTCAGAGGGAGAGCGGTTGCGGCTGCAGCTGATGACGTCACCGCTACTTGCTGTGCTGTGTATGAAGCTGCTTGAATCCTGTTACCTTGTAAATGCTTCAGGGTTTGATGTCGGTTTAGTTTGATTTCCTTTTAGAATGAAATATCTTCCAGTGTTGAATTGAGTAGAAGAGCTGCTAGATGTAGGAATGAAAAATAAGAGAAGTTATCAGTAACTCTTCAAATAAGAATTTATGAGGCTGTTGGAGAGTGAGGAAAAACTCTTAGTGTAACGCTTGTGCTGTGAATCCTTTCTCAATTAACCAGCAATGAATGCTGGGGGGAAGTGCTTGATATAGGAGACTCTTAAAGGGACAGATCATTAGCAAGCAGTAACCCTGACACAAGCAAACTGCCACAGCTCTACTGTGGCTCCTACCTTCCCATAAAACGACTTTTGTAGGCACAAAAACCCCTTACAGAGGACCAATATGTCAGGGGACTCCTTCAGGGAAGCTGGATGTCTCAGAATGTAAAAAAAACTGCGCAATTAGAGCGTGAAAATAGGCCCCTCCCACCATGCACTCAAAGTGAAAGGGCCATAAATAACTACTCCTAGGAGAAATCTAGTCAGCCATGTGGAAAACTAGGCCCCAAATAAAGATTTATCACCCTCAGTAAAAAAACGTTCATTATATATTATGCAAACGTTTTACATACTAAGCCATAATAGCAAGTAATATGAATATTACCCTTTACTGCAAGCATGATGCCAGTCGTTTGTTAAATCACTGCAATCAGGCTTACCTTAAATATATCAGGCACTGTCAGCATTTTCTAGGTCTTATCATCTCTCTAGAAAAAAATATACTGAACATACCTTAGGGCAGTTAATTCTGCAGGCCGTTCCCCCAGCTGAAGTTTCCCCATACTCTTCAGTTATGTGTGAGAACAGCAGTGGACCTTAGTTACAACCTGCTAAGATCATCAAAAACCTCAGGCAAAACTCTTCTTCTAATTTCTGCCTGAGGTAAAAAACAGTACAACGCCGGTACCGTTTAAAAATAACAAACTTTTGATTGAAGATAAACTACACTAATTCACCACATCTCTCTTGATACTTCCCTTGTCGAGAGCTGCAAGAGAATGACTGGAAGTGGCAGTTAGAGGAGGAGCTATATAGACAGCTCTGCTGTGGGTGATCCTCTTGTAGCTTCCTGTTGGGAAGGAGAATATCCCACAAGTAATGGATGAATCCGTGGACTGGATACACCTTACAAGAGAAATTAAATTGCCCTTGAAAGGAACCAGGAGCTATAGATGAACACAAACCCCTTTACTTCCAAGGACAGCCATACTAGGCACCAGACAAAGGACCAGCCCTGTGGGCAGAATGTACTTGCACTTCCATTATTGAACTACTAAATGGAATCATGCTTTCATGAACAGGTTCAATATTGTCATTCACCTTCTCTGTCGCCATGACATGCCAGGAGACATACTGTACATGGGCTGCTGAGGTGCTAGGAAGTAGCTTTGGCAATGTGCTATCCTTTCTGTTCCAACTAGGAGACAAATCAGATACTAAATGAATAAAAAAACAAACAGATACTACTCTTGATCAAGTTCATATAAATATGAATTATACATAAAAACAAAGACATGCTACAACCATCATGAGAGAAAATCTCCTCACTAAGAGAAAGATCATTCTTTAGTAAAATAAGCAAGTATGAAGATAAACATATTGGGGAAAAACAATCACCCATATAAATATGTATTCTACATATAGCAAATACGAGTTGCAACATAATTAGAAAATAACCTAAGAGAGAGATTGCTATCTTGCACCCTAAAATATGCAAGCATGAAAATTACATAGATCAAATTCATGTTGCAACAATACAGTCAGTCATACAGATAATGTATAAATCTGACAATATATAACATGATGTTGTATCAGATAAGAGGGGAAAATACAATTTATGATATTTAAATTTATATCCCCAAGAGGATAAAAAAATGATAATCCTAGAGAAGGAAAATCATTCCCAAATAGAATATTCTCTCATATGAAAAAAGAATGAATAACATCTGCAGTAGTCTAAATAAATGAAAACTATATTAAACTGCCACTAGATAGCAGCAAACACCAAAAAATCCCTGCTATATATTAAATAGTCGGTATTGGATTAAGTACCTCATAAATAAAGATTAAACACTTAAAAGTGTATCACGATAATAACATATAGTCCACTAGGATATAACTTATGTATATACAGATCCCCAGGACATAAACCCAGTAGAAGGGTGGATAAAATATTGCACCTGAGAGTAGCAGAAACCCCCCTTAGTGCATCGACAGGAGCGCACCAAAAACTCAGATTGCGGTGGGAAATGCAGATTGAAGTGTGCACCACCGTAGAGGAAATAAAATGGTGGCGCGATTAGCAAATATGGTACCGTATAGGGAATTTAACATCTTAGGAAAATTATTGTCTCCGTGTAGTTGGCGGTTCCACTGCAAACAATGTACCCATTTCCAATCCCAGTAACTTACACGGGTACCCACTAAAGGTTGGGAGCCCTGCCGAACAATCTCGCAACCTGTTCTGAGGACCACAGGAGTGTCCGACCACGTGGTGCGGCAATACACACGAAGCGGTCTGACTGCCGCGGCAAAACCCTAAATGGAATGGACCCGTGGATAAAGCACTCTAGAGCTTATAAGCACAAAGAGGTCTGACTAACCTTTAACCCTTTGGCTGCTAAGCCATTTCCCACCTGGGTGCTGAGCTTGATTTGAGCTTTTTTTTTTTTTTTTTTTACTTTTTTCAAATATATATACAGTATATATATATATATTTAACTTTTTTTTTCTAGCTCCCCAAGACTTATACCGTTGGAAAGGTTAGGCGATTCCCTTTCCCAATATTGTCCATTGTTAATTTTAAATAAAGCCTCTCACTATTCAGGCCAGATCCCCGGGGTGGGAGTAGGTGGGAGCCCCCAGATTGCCCTCATGGTGGATGAGTGCTAACGATGGCTCTGAGCCGTCGTCAGCACTTGACTGGGACAGTTTGCAATGGCTCAGAGCCGTTGTTAGCACTCAAAGGGTTAATTAACAGTGCATAAAGAGCTTAGCCTCTAAGTCACAGGAAAGTATATCTAGCTCACAAAATAATTGCCATAGATGTAGGCCGGGACTCCGGTAACAAAATAATACCTGATCCTCCAGGCTATAGGGCAAAACTAAAATACATACTGCTCTTAGCCCAACATAGTCTGAGATCAGGATAGATCTTCTGCTGTAAATATAAAAGAGTAAAGGACTTAAAAAATATAGATAAAGGGGAATCAGTTGATGTGATATACTTAGATTTTGCAAAGGCATTTGATACAGTGCCACATGAGAGATTAATGCACAAAATTAAGGGACTGGGAATAGCTGAAAATGTTAGCTCATGGATAAATAACTGGATAAAAGATAGGGAGCAACGAGTAGTAGTAAATGGATCATACTCAGATTGGACAAAGGTAATCAGTGGCGTCCCCCAGGGATCAGTACTGGGCCCTGTTCTTTTTAATATTTTTATAAATGACTTGGAGCAAGGATTAAATAGCGACATCTCTATTTTTGCAGATGATACTAAGTTAAGTAAGGTCATTAGGTCAGAGCAGGACGAACTCTCTTTACAAAGGGATTTGCTAAAATTAGAACTATGGGCAAGTGAATGGAAAATGAGATTTAATACGGAAAAATGTAAGGTTCTACATTTTGGAAGTAAAAATAAGCAGGCTACGTATTTTTTAAATGGGACAAGACTTAGCCAAACTCTCCAGGGTCTCTACTGTGGAGCAGACACAGCACTTCCAGGTCTGACAGCTTTATCCAGACTTCTGACATGGACCTGTAATAGAAAGGAAACGGTGTAAGCTTAAAAGGACACTGAACCCAAATTTTTTCATTCGTGATTCAGCTAGAGCTTGCAATTTTAAGCAACTTTCTAATTTACTCCTATTATCAAATTGTCTTCATTCTCATTCTCTTCTCTTAAATGCAAGAATGTAAGTTTAGATGCCGGCCCATTTTTGGTGAACAACCTGGGAAGTTCTTGCGGATTGGTAGATAAATTCATCAACCAAAAAAAAAGTGCTGTCCACAGTCTGAACAAAAAAAACTTAGATTCCTTCTTTTTCAAATAAAGATAGCAAGAGAATGAAGAACAATTGATAATAGGAGTAAATTAGAAAGTTGCTTAAAATTGCATGCTCTATCTGAATCACGAAAGAAAAAAATTTGGGTCCAGTGTCCCTTTAACACTGGCTGCCTGATGGGGGTGTTGGCACAGATTGCTGGAAAGAGGACAGAGAAGTTCCCTGCGACCTCCAGCAGCTAATAACTACCAATACTCTGACTAAGAGATTTACATGAACACAGCATAAAACCCAGTCTTGAAGGGAAGCTACCCATTAAAGGACTAAAATTAAAATATCTTCAGAGCACCATCTTCGCTTCCTCCTTGTTACAGAGGTAAAGAATGACTGGGGGAGTATGGGTAGTGGGAGGATACTTGAGTTCTGGCTCGGGTGTCTTTGCCTCCTCCTGGTGGCGAAGTGGTGAAATTCCCAAAGGTAATGAATGGAATCATGGACTCTCCATGCCATTGGAAAGAAAGATGTAAGGCATGAGCTGCATAATTGAGCAGAAGGACACACAGTAAATGCATAGCATGCATTTATGAGAATCAAATAAGGGAATAGGACAATTATCATCTTGACTAGGTTCTATCATAGTCATCCATAATGTACTATGGGATAGGAACTGCAATTAACACAAATGGTGCACCAATAATAAATTGAGCAAAGTACTGTGAAGCTCCACCACTATTTCTTACATTTTCTGCCCCTACTTAATTAATGCTCCATCTGAGGTGTCTCCCACGCTGCCTCTCCGGTGAGGTGTGATCGTTGCGCTGTTGCACACTCTGCAAGAAATCGTGATATGGGTATGGCGCCAAAACCCGCCCACCGCTGCAGATCATATGTGCATGACAAGCACTTTTAGGCAGCACGAGTAAAAACAGAATTTATGCTTACCTGATAAATTACTTTCTCTTGCGGTGTATCCAGTCCACGTATTCATCCTTACTTGTGGGATATTCTCATTCCCTACAGGAAGTGGCAAAGAGAGCACACAGCAGAGCTCCCCCCCTAGCTCCACCCCCCAGTCATTCGACCAAAGGTTAGGAGAAAAGGAGAAACCATAGGGTGCAGTGGTGACTGTAGTTTACACAAAAAAATTTAACCTAACTTAACTGCCAGGGCGGGCCATGGACTGGATACACCGCAAGAGAAAGTAATTTATCAGGTAAGCATAAATTCTGTTTTCTCTTGCAAGGTGTATCCAGTCCACGGATTCATCCTTACTTGTGGGATACCAATACCAAAGCTTTAGGACACGGATGAAGGGAGGGAACAAGACAGGTAACCTAAACGGAAGGCACCACTGCTTGCAAAACCTTTCTCCCAAACATAGCCTCCGAAGAAGCAAAAGTATCGAATTTGTAAAATTTGGCAAAAGTATGCAGAGAAGACCAAGTCATTGCCTTACAAATCTGTTCAACAGAAGCCTCATTCTTGAAAGCCCATGTGGAAGCCACAGCTCTGGTGGAATGAGCTGTAATTCGTTCAGGAGGCTGCTGCCCAGCAGTCTCATAAGCCAATCGTATTATGCTTTTCAGCCAGAAGCAAAGAGAGGTAGCAGTCGCTTTCTGACCTCTCCTCTTACCAGAATAGACAACAAACAAGGATGATGTCTGTCTGAAATCTTTAGTTGCTTGTAAATAGAATTTTAAGGCACGAACCACATCAAGATTGTGTAAAAGCCATTCCTTCTTTGAAGATGGATTAGGACACAGGGAAGGAACAATGATTTCCTGGTTAATGCTATTAGAAACAACTTTAGGAAGAAAACCAGGTTTGGTACGCAAAACTACCTTATCTGCATGGAACACCAGATAGGGTGAATTACACTGCAAATCAGACAATTCTGAAACTCTTCGAGCAGAAGATATAGCTACCAAAAACAAAACTTTCCAAGATAATAACTTAATATCTATGGAATGTAAAGGTTCAAACGGAACCCCTTGAAGAACTGAAAGAACTAAATTTAGACTCCATGGCGGAGCCACAGGTTTATAGACAGGCTTGATTGTAATCAATAAAAAACACAAATTGAAATAAACGGTACTGTGCCTTTAAGAGATAAAAAGCGCACACAATTTTACAAAACGGTGAAAAATGAACCAAATCTCTTGAAATTTTCACAGTATGTGCCTAATGCTTCGATATGATTGCACAACAAGTTTCAGCCTGATTAACCCTTTAATGCCCAAACCGGAGCAGTCTAAAGCCTACAACTGGTTATTAAACTACAGCACCTTGCCACAGCAGCCTGCTGTGGCCCTACCAGCCCTTAGGGATTAGTTTTGGGAAAAGCAAGCCGCTTGAAGTCCTCAAACAGTCTCTGGACCCTCCATGTGAAGCAGCATGAACAATCTGTTAGAATTAACTGCGCAACTGAGGCGCAAAATTAGGCCCCTCCCACTCCGGAGTTGTGAGGCCTTCAGAATCCCAAAATAGGTGACTAAAATAATGCCATGTGGAAAAACCCCGTAATAAACACACCAAAAGTGTTTAAAAGTGTCTATAATGAGTATTTTGTTAAATAAAATAATCGATTGCCCTACAACAGTGTCAACCAGCCTATTGAGCCCTCTTAAATAAGCCTTTAGTTCTATACTGAGTCTCAGAAACATGGCTTACCCTTCCCACATGGGGATTCTTGTCAGTCTTCTAGCATTACCTTGTCTTGACTAGAAAAAAGATGACTGAAACATACCTCAATGCAGTTAAGCCTGCAAACTGTTCCCCCCAACTGAAGTTTTCTGGTACTCCTCAGTCCTGTGTGGGAACAGCAATGGATTTTAGTTACAACATGCTAAAATCATTTTCCTCTCAGCAGAATTCTTCATCACATTTCTGCCAGAGAGTAAATAGTACAAACCGGTACCATTTGAAAATAACAAACTTTTGATTGAAGATATAAAACTACAAATCTAACACCACATTCACTTTACCCTCCCGTAGAGAGGCCCTGCTGCCAGAGCCGGCAAAGAGAATAACTGGGGGGTGGAGCTAGGGGGGAGCTATGTGGACAGCTCTGCTGTGTGCTCTCTTTGCCACTTCCTCTAGGGAATGAGAATATCCCACAAGTAAGGATGAATCCGTGGACTGGATACACCTTGCAAGAGAAAACTATTTGTTGCCCTGTTATATTACCACTCCTCCTGCGGCAGCCTGATAATAGCGTGGATTTCTGGGGGCGTGAGGCTCAATGTAGCCCATTCTTACAAAGCCACCCTAAATCACATGGCAGCAGCGTGCACCGGGTTTGAACGACAAGTGAAGTCGGATGACCCAGTGCCACTTCTGAGTTTGGTATTGTGCCCCCATAAAAACTGCAACCTCTAACCAGAAGGTCCATTTCATCTACAGATTGCCCCCTAGACTACTGCAGTAATAAAGTTTACTGGTTAACCCCTTCTGCTGTGAGGGTCCCCATAAACCAGTCTGCTGGTGATCTGACTGCTTACCCTATCTCATTAGGCAGCACGCCATTCGAGAGGGAAAATAATAAAATCAGGACTTACCCAGCTTCTGTCATCCTGAAGGAGTCCTGTGATACATTGGAAAAGCAGTGTAACTAACACGGTTTGCCTAAAAATGGAGGATAGCAGAATAACACTGAAAGAAGCATAGGAACTTCCCTGCTTCATCCAGAAGCTAATATGCACCAAAACTTGAGGATTACATGGCTTTCAACAACTCCCCTGCTTCCATAGATGACTCTTGGCTGATCCCAGCTCCGTTCCATAATACCAACCAACCACAATCTTTTTTTAAACTTAGCGTGATCAAAACCTGACGCAGGAGGCGAGCAAGTGGAGATTGCCTCTGAAAGGGACCAGCAGAGGGCACTATATGCTTGTTCATGCAATACTTATGCACTTTTTACACTGAATGATATTAAATCCTCTTGAATCTGAGATGTGCTGTATTTTTCTCTTTTCTTACTACAGCTTCATGATCACTTTGGATTAAGAAACCGTTATTTACTGACTGGCTGCTCTCCAAAAACATCACACGGAGTTCACAACACTTGGTATTATGTGGGATATAAGAGGACAAGATTTACAGATCTTTGGTGACATTTTATTATTATTTTATTCACACCAGTTGGTGATTTCTAGTTGACACATTCGTTATTTGTCATTGTATGTTCCAAGCGCTGCAGATTTGTTTCTTTTATTAGAAAGAAAATAATACTTAAAAAATAGACACTTATCCGCCAGCAAATAACCAGTAGACAGCCAACTTAGTACTGAAACATATCAGTAGAGGTTATGGAATAGAAGTATATTGTAGAACCATAGAAGGAGACAAAATACACGAGGGAGGGATAAAATAAAAACAGCAAATTCCGCTGAAAAAAATTAAATCCATCCAAAAAAAAAAAAAAAGTCTCTCTCCTAAATTTCTCAAATTTTTAAGAAAATAACTTAAATCATAAGCAAAAGAATCAAACTAGCTGCCTGAAGAACTTTTCTACCAAAGACTGCTTCAGAAGAAGCAAATACATCAAAATGGTAACATTTAGTAAATGTATGTAAAGAAGACCAAGTTGCTGCTTTGCAAATCTGATCAACTGAAGCTTCATTCTTAAAAGCCCAAGAAGTAGCGACTAATCTAGTAGAATGAGCTGTAATTCTCTGAGGCGGAGTGGGAGACTGTCCCGCCTCCAAATAAGCCTTGTGAATCAAAAGCTTTAACCAAGACCTTTCCTAGGACCAGAAAAAACAACAAATAGACTAGAAATCTTCCTAAAATCTTTAGTAGCTTCGACATCATATTTCAAAGCTCTTACAACATCTAAAGAATGTAAAGATCTTTCAAGAGCATTCTTAGGATTAGGACACAAAAATGAAACAATTTCCCTACTAATGTTGTTAAAATTCACAACTTTAGGCAAAAATTTAAACTAAGTCCGCAAAACAGCTTTATCCTGATGGAAAATCAGAAAAGGAGACTCACAAGAGAGAGCAGACAATTCGGAAACTCTTCTAGCTGAAGAGATAGCCAAAAGGAACAACACTTTCCAAGAATGTAGTTTAATATCCAAAGAATGCATAGGCTCAAAAGGAGGAGCCTGTAAAACCAAATTAAGAATCCAAGGAGGAGTGATGGACTTAATAACAGGTTTGATACGAACCAAAGCCTAAACAAAACAGTGAGTATCAGGAAGCTTAGCAATCTATGAAATAAAACATAAAGAGCAGATATTTGTCCCTTCAAAGTACTTGCAGACAAACCTTTATCCAAACCATCCTGAAGAAACTGTAAAATTCTAGGAATTCTAAAAGAATGCCAAGAGAATTTATAAGAACACCATGAAATATGGGTTTTCCAAACCCAATAATAAATCTTCCTTGAAACAGACTTACAAGCCTGTAGCATAGTATTAATCACTGAGTCAAAGAAACCTCTATGACTAAGCACTAAGCGTTCAATTTCCATACTTTCAAATTTAGCGATTTGAGATCCTAATGGAAAAACGGCCCTTGAGACAGAAGGTCTGGCCTTAAAGAAAGTAACCAAGGTTGGCAACTGGACATCCGGACAAGATCCTCATACCAAAACCTGTGAGGCCAGGCTGGTGATATCAGAAACACATGCGATTGTTCCATTATGATCTTGGAGATCATCCTTGGAAGAAGAACAAGAGACGGAAAAATATAAGCAAGTTGGTAAGACCAAGGAACTGCTAACGCATCCACCATCTCCGCCTGAGGATCCCTGGACCTGGAAAGGTATCTGGGAAGTTTCCTGTTTAGATGGGAAGCCATCAGATCTATTTCTGGAAGACCCCACATCTGTACAATCTGAAAAAACACATCTGGATGGAGAGACCACCGACGGCTGAGATAATCTGCTTCCCAATTGTTTACACCAGGGATATGAATCACAGAAATTAGACAAGAGTTAGATTCCGCCCAAGAAAGTATCTGTGATACTTCTTTCATTGCCAAAGGACTGCGAGTCCCTCCCTGATGATTGACATATGCCACAGTTGTGATATTGTCTGTCTGAAAGTGAATGAAAAGTTCTCTCTTTAATAGAGGCTCTGAAGATAGCACAGAGTTCTAAAATATTTATTGGTAACCTCGCCTGGTGAGGTTTCCAAACCCCTTGTGCGGTCAGAGACCCCCAGACAGCTCTTCAACCTGTAAGACTTGCATCTGTTGAGATCATAGTCCAGGAAGGACAAACAAAAAAGGCCCCTTGAATAATCCGATGATTGTCCAACCACCAGGACAGAGAGAGTTGAATTTTGGGATTTAAGTATATCAATTGTGATATCCGAGTATAATCCCTGCACCATTGATTCAGCACGCAAAGCTGCAGAGGTCTCATATAAAAACGAGTCAAGGGGATCGTGTCCGATGCTGCAGTCATGAGACCTAAAACTTCCATGCACATAGCCACTAAAGGGAATGATCGAGACTGAAAGTTTAGACAGGCTGAAACCAATTTCATTCGTCTCTTGTCTGTTAAAGACAGAGTCATGGACACTGAATCTATCTGGGAACCTAAAAAGGTGACCCTTATTTGAAAAATCAAGAAACTCTTTAGTAAATTGATCCTCCAACCATGTCTTTCAAGAAACAAAACTAGTTGATTCATGTGAGATTCTGGCAAATGTAAAGACTTAGCTAGTACCAAGATATCGTCCAAATAAGGAAACACCGCAATACCCTGCTCTCTGATTACAGATAGAATGGCACGAGAACCTTTTCTTGAAGCTGTCGCAAGGCCAAATGGAAGAGCGACAAATTGTTAATGCTTGTCTAGAAAAGAGAATTTCAGAAACCGATAATGGTCTGGATGAATCAGAATATGAAGATATGCATCCTGTAAGTCTATTGGGGACATATAATGACCTTGCTGAACAAAAGGCAAAATAGTCCTTATAGTCACCATCTTGAAAGTCGGGACCCTTACAAAACAATTCAAAAACTTCAGATCCAGAACTGGTCTGAATGAATTTTCTTTCTTTGGGACAAGGAATAGATTTGAATAAAACCCCAGACCCTGTTCCTGAAGCGGAACTGGTATAATTACCCCTGAAAGCTCCAGATCTGAAACACACTTCAGAAAAACCTGAGCTTTTACAGGATTTGTTGGAACATGAGAGAGAAAGAATCTTCTCACAGGAGGTCTTACTCTGAAACCTATTCGATACTCTTGAGAGACAATGCTCTGAATCCACTGATTTTGAACAGAATCTGCCCAAATGTGTTGAAATAACTTCAATCTGCCCCCACCAGCTGAACTGGATTGAGGGCCGCACCTTCATGCAGACTTGGGGGCTGGCTTTGGTTTCTTAAAAGGCTTGGATTTATTCCAACTTGAAGATGGCTTCCAATTGGAACCAGAGTCTTTAGGGGAAGTAGTGGTTTTCTATTCTCTATTCTGACGAAAGGAACGAAAACGATTAGAAGCTTTAGATTTACCCTTAGATTTTCTATCTTGAGGCAAAAAAAACTCCCTTCCCCCAGTGATAGTGGAAATAATAGAATCAAACTGGGAACCAAATAAATTATTACCCTGGAAAGATAGAGATAGTAATCTAGATTTAGATACCATGTCATCATTCCATGATTTGAGCCATAAAGCTCTTCTAGCTAAAATAGCTAAAGACATAGATTTAACATGAATTTTGATGATATTAAAAATAGTACCACAGATGAAATGATTAGCATGTTAAAGCACATGACCAATGCTAGACAAATCAGGATCTGTTTCCTGTTGTGCTAAGTTATCCAACCAAAAAGTTGATGCAGCCGCAACATCAGCCATAGAAATGGCAGGCCTGAGAATATAGCCAGAATATAAATAAGCTTTCCTTAGATAAGATTCAATTTTCCTATCTAAAGGGTCCTTAAAGGAAGTACTATCTTCCATATGAATAGTAGTACGTTTGGCAAGAGTAGAAATAGCCCCATCAACTTTAGGGATCTTTTCCCAAAACTCCAAAATTAGCCACTGGCAAAGGGTACAATTTTTTAAACCTTGAAGAAGGAATAAAATAAGTACCAGGCCTATTCCATTCCTTAGAAATCATATCAGAAATAGCATCAGGAACTGGAAAAACCTCTGGAATAACCACAGGAGGTTTATAAACAGAATTTAAACGTTTACTAGTTTTAGTATCAAGAGAACTAGTTTCCTCAATATCCAACGTAATCAACACCTCTTTTAAATAAATAAGTAGATTTGTCAGTGTTAATATCTGAGGAAGGATCTTCTGAATCAGATAGATCCTCATCAGAGGAGGATAATTCAGTATGTTGTCTGTCATTTAAAATTTCATCAACTTTATGAGGTTTTAAAAGATCTTTTACGTTTATTAGAAGGCGGGATAGCAGACAAAGCCTTCTGATTCGCATCAGCAATAAAATCTTTTATATTCACAGGAATATCATGTAAATTAGATGTTGAAGGAACAACAGGGATTGTACTATTACTGATGGATACATTCTCTGCATGTAAAAGCTTATCATGACAACTATTACATACCACAGCTGGACATATAATCTCCACAAATCTACAACAGATACACTTAGCTTTGGTAGAACTTTTATCAGGCAGCAGGGTTCCAACAGTGGTTTCTGAGACAGGATCAGATTGAGACATCTTGCAAATGTAAGAGAAAAAACAACATATAAAGCAAAATTATCAATTTCATTATATGGCAGTTTCAGGAATGGGAAAAAAATGCAAACAGCATAGCCCTCTGACATAGAAAAAAGTCAAGAGGCATATAGGAATTGGGTTTTAAATAATGAAATTATTTGGCGCCAAGTATGACATACAACACAAAATGAAATTTTTTGGCAATAACAACATCCGGAAATGACACCCTAGTCATTGCAGACGCAACCTTGTGCAAGGAAACTCGGCGTCAACTAATATATCGGAAATTATGAATTTGCTCATGGACTCTTGCCAATTACATGAAAGAAAATGGAACGATCTTACCAGAATCTATGCTGTGGAACAGGAACGCGGCCTTTCAAGTGTGACAGGTTAGTAGCATCGCTCCTGACATGGACTTGAGAGCAGAAAGCAGGCAGCAAAACTCGTCAACACTGATTGCTTAAAGGGACATTAAACCCAACATTTTTGTTTCATGAGTCAGACAGAGAATACAATTTTAAACAACATCCCAATTTACTTCTATTATCTAATTTGCTTCATTCTTTAAATATCTTTTGTTAAAGAAATAGCAATGAACATCGGTGAGCCAATCACATGAGGCAAATACGTGCAGCCACCAATCAGAAGCTACTGAGCATATCTAGATATGCTTTTCAGGAAAGAATATCAAGAGAATGAAGCAAATTAGATTATATAAGTAAATTAGAAAGTTGTTTAAAATGGTATTCTCTATCTAAATCAAGAAAGAAAAAATTTGGGTTTAATGTCGCTTTAAGGAGCTGCTAATATGAGTCGGGATGGTTTCGCAGAAGAACTCCCCCTGCATCTCCGGGCTCTAACTTTCACCCATGCTCTCACTGAGAGGCTGACAGGACTACTTAAAACTCCAGTCCCATTGCAAAGAGTACTACCCTCCATAAGAGACTACTCTGAATCTTCCGATACTTCTCTGTCAACCTCCTGTGATGAAAGGCAAAGAATGGGGATGAGGGGAGTGGGGAGGTAAATAAAGCCTTTGGCTGGGGTGTCTTTGCCTCCTCCTGGTGGCCAGGTTCTCAATTCCCACAAGTAATGAATGAAGCAGTGGACTCTCCTCCCATTAAGATTGAAATACAGTATAAAACCTTTTAAAAACTTACTTAGAAGCTCCCAGTTTAGCACTGTTGATGAGACTAGACTGGGACACCCAGCAGGGAAAGCAGAAAAAGCAGCCCCCCCCCTGCATAGGTAAAGTCATATTAAACAAACAGGGGCCAGCAGGAGTCTGTAAACTCGGGGGTACATCTGATACATTGGGCTTGGTTAGGAGTCTGAAAATCAGCACAATGTTATTAAAAAAACAGAATTTATGTTTACCTGATACATTTCTTTCTCCTACGGTGTGTCCGGTCCACGGCTTCATCCTTACTTGTGGGATATTCTCATTCCCTACAGGAAATGGCAAAGAGAGCACACAGCAAAAGCTGTCCATATAGCCCCCCCCCTCTGGCTCCGCCCCCCAGTTATTCGACCGACGGTTAGGAGAAAAAGGAGAAACTATAAGGTGCCGTGGTGACTGTAGTGTACAGAAAAAATAAAAAATTTAAACTTGACTAAAAGCCAGGGCGGGCGGTGGACCGGACACACCGTAGGAGAAAGAAATTTATCAGGTAAACATAAATTCTGTTTTTTCCTACATTGGTGTGTCCGGTCCACGGCTTCATCCTTACTTGTGGGAACCAATACCAAAGCTTTAGGACACGGAGGGAACAAGTCAGGTAACCTAAACGGAAGGCACCACAGCTTGCAAAACCTTTCTCCCAAAAACAGCCTCCGAAGAAGCATAAGTATCGAATTTGTAAAATTTGGCAAAAGTATGCAGAGAAGACCAAGTCGCTGCCTTACAGATCTGTTCAACAGAAGCCTCATTCTTGAAGGCCCATGTGGAAGCCACAGCTCTAGTAGAGTGAGCTGTAATTCGTTCAGGAGGCTGCCGGCCGGCAGTCTCATAGGCCAAACGGATTATGCTTTTTAGCCAAAAGGAAAGAGAGGTAGCAGTAGCTTTCTGACCTCTCCTCTTACCAGAATAGACGACAAACAAAGAAGAAGTCTGTCTGAAATCCTTTGTTGCTTCTAAATAGAATTTGAAAGCACGAACTACATCTAGGTTATGTAACAAACATTCCTTCTTCGAAACTGGATTCGGACACAGAGAAGGAACAACTATTTCCTGGTTAATATTCCTATTGGAAACCACCTTTGGAAGAAAACCAGGCTTAGTACGTAAAACTACCTTATCTGTATGGAATACCAGATAGGGTGAAGTACACTGCAAAGCAGACAATTGGGAAACTCTTCTAGCAGAAGAAATAGCAACCAAAAACAGAACTTTCCAAGATAGTAATTTAATATCTATGGAATGCAAAGGTTCAGAGCGGCAAAGAGAATGACTGGGGGGCGGAGCCAGAGGGGGGGCTATATGGACAGCTTTTGCTGTGTGCTCTCTTTGCCATTTCCTGTAGGGAATGAGAATATCCCACAAGTAAGGATGAAGCAGTGGACCGGACACACCAATGTAGGAGAAACAGAATTTATGCTTACCTGAAATTACTTTCTCTTGTGGTGTATCCAGTCCACGGATTCATCCTTTACTTGTGGGATATTCTCCTTCCTAACAGGAAGTGGCAAAGAGAGCACACAGCAGAGCTGTCCATATAGCTCCCCCTCTAGCTCCACCCCCCAGTCATTCGATCGGAGGTTAGGAAGAAAAAGGAGAAACCATAGGGTGCAGTGGTGACTGTAGTTTAGACTAAAAATCTACCTAATAGCCAGGGCGGGCCGTGGACTGGATACACCACAAGAGAAAGTAATTTATCAGATAAGTATAAATTCTGTTTTCTCTTGTAAGGTGTATCCAGTCCACGGATTCATCCTTTACTTGTGGGATACCAATACCAAAGCTTTAGGACACGGATGAAGGGAGGGAACAAGACAGATACCTTAAACGGAAGGCACCACTGCTTGTAAAACCTTTCTCCCAAAAATAGCCTCCGAAGAAGCAAAAGTATTGAATTTGGAAAATTTGGAAAAAGTATGCAGCGAAGACCAAGTCGCTGCCTTACAAATCTGTTCAACAGAAGCCTCATTTTTAAAAGCCCATGTGGAAGCCACTGCTCTGGTAGAATGAGCAGTAATTGTTTCAGGAGGCTGCTGGCCAGCAGTCTCATAGGCCAGACGGATGATGCTTTTCAGCCAAAAGGAAAGAGAGGTAGCAGTCGCCTTCTGACCTCTCCTCTTACCAGAATAGATGACAAACAATGAAGTTGTTTGTCTGAAATCCTTAGTTGCTTGTAAATATAACTTTAAAGCATGAACCACATCAAGATTGTGTAACAGACGTTCCTTCTTCGAGGAAGGATTAGGACACAGAGAAGAAACAACAATTTCCTGGTTAATATTCTTATTAGACACAACCTTAGGAAGAAAATCAGGTTTAGTACGCAAAACTACCTTATCTGCATGGAACACCAAGTAAGGTGAGTGACACTGTAAAGCAGATAACTCTGAAACTCTTCGAGCAGAAGAGATAGCTACCAAAAACAAAAAACTTTCCAAGATAAAAGCTTAATATCTATGGAATGTAAAAGGTTCAAACGGAACCCCTTGCAGAACTGAAAGAACTAAATTCAGACTCCATGGCGGAGCCACAGGTCTATAAACAGGCTTGATTCTGACTAAAGCCTGACTAAACGCTTGAACGTCTGGTACCTCTGCCAGACGTTTGTGTAAAAGAATAGACAAAGCAGATATCTGTCCTTTTAAGGAACTAGCTGATAATCCTTTCTCCAATCCTTCTTGGAGAAAGGACAATATCCTGGGAATCCTAATCTTACTCCATGAGTAACCCTTGGATTCACACCAACAAAGATATTTTCGCCAAATCTTATGGTAGATTTTCCTGGTGACAGGCTTTCTAGCCTGAATCAGGGTATCGATAACCGACTCAGAGAAACCACGCTTAGATAGAATTAGGCGTTCAATCTCCAAGCAGTCAGACGCAGAGAAATTAGATTTTGATGTTTGAAAGGACCTTGAAGTAGAAGGTCCTGCCTCATTGGCAGAGTCCATGGTGGAACGGATGACATGTCCACTAGGTCTGCATACCAAGTCCTGCGTGGCCACGCAGGTGCTATTAGAAACACTGACGCCCTCTCCTGCTTGATTCTGGCAACCAGACGAGGAAGGAGAGGAAACGGTGGAAACACATAGGCCAGATTGAAGGACCAAGGCGCTGCTAGAGCATCTATCAACACCGCCTGGGGATCCCGGGACCTGGACCCATAAAGAGGAAGTTTGGCATTCTGACGGGACGCCATCAGATCCAATTCTGGAGTGCCCCATAGCCGGATGAAAAGTCTGACGACTTAGAAAATCCGCTTCCCAGTTGTCTACTCCTGGGAAGTGAATTGCTGAGAGGTGGCAAGAGTGAACCTCCGCCCACCTGATTATTTTGGTTACTTCCATCATTGCTAGGAGACTCCTTGTTCCCCCTTGATGGTTGATGTAAGCTACAGTCGTGATGTTGTCCGACTGAAATCTGATGAATTTGGCCGCAGCTAGCTGAGGCCATGCCTGAAGAGCGTTGAAAATCGCCCTCAGTTCCAGAATGTTTATCGGGAGAAGAGCTTCTTCCCGAGACCATAAGCCCTGAGCTTTCAGGGAGTCCCAGACAGCACCCCAGCCCAACAGACTGGCGTCGGTTGTTACAATGATCCACTCTGGTCTGCGGAAACACATTCCCTGAGACAGGTGATCCTGAGACAACCACCAGAGAAGAGAATCTCTGGTCCCCTGGTCCAACTGTATTTGAGGAGACAAATCTGCATAATCCCCATTCCACTGTTTGAGCATGCATAGTTACAGTGGTCTGAGGTGTATCCGTGCAAAAGGGACTATGTCAATTGCCGCTACCATTAGTCCGATTGTCTCCATGCACTGAGCTACAGACGGCCGAGGAATGGAATGAAGAGCTCGGCAAGTAGTTAAGAGTTTTAACTTTCTGGCCTCCGTCAGAAATATTTTCATTTCTACCGAGTCTATTAGGGTTCCTAGGAATGGAACTCTTGTGAGGGGGGAGAGAGAACTCTTTTTGATGTTCACCTTCCACCCGTGAGACCTCAGAAAGGCCAATACAATTTCTGTGTGAGACTTGGCTCTTTGGAAAGTCGACACCTGAATTAAGAGGTCGTCTAGGTAAGGCGCCACTGCTATGCCCCGCGGTTTTAGAACCGCCAGAAGGGACCCTAGCACCTTTGTGAAAATTCTGGGAGCAGTGGCCAACCCGAAAGGAAGAGCCACGAACTGATAATGCTTGTCCAGAAAGGCGAACCTGAGGAACTGGTGATGATCTTTGTGGATAGGAATGTGCAGATACGCATCCTTTAGATCCACGGTAGTCATAAATTGACCCTCCTGGATCATTGGTAATATTGACCGAATGGTCTCCATCTTGAATGATGGGACTCTGAGGAATTTGTTTAGAATTTTGAGATCCAGGATTGGTCTGAAAGTTCCTTCGTTTTTGGGAACCACAAACAGGTTTGAGTAAAAACCCAGCCCATGTTCCACAATTGAAACTGGGTGGATCACTCCCATTGTATGTAGGTCTTCTACGCAGCGTAAGAACGCCTCTTTCTTTGTCTGGTCTGAAGACAGACGAGAAATGTGGAACCTTTCCCTTGGAGGGGAGTCCTTGAATTCTAGAAGATATCCCTGGGATACAATCTCTAAGGCCCAAGGATCGTATACGTCTCTTGCCCAGGCCTGAGCGAAGAGAGAGAGTCTGCCCCCCACTAGATCCGGTCCCGGATCGGGGGCTACCCCTTCATGCTGTCTTGGAGGCTGTTCCAGCCCTGGTAAGGTTTCCAGGCTGCCCTGGGTTGTGAAGTGTTACCCTCTTGCTTTGCAGCAGGGGAGGATGAAGCGAGACCGCTCCTGAAATTTCGAAAGGAACGAAAATTATTTTGTTTGTTCTTTGTCTTAAAGTACTTGTCCTGAGGGAGAGCATGGCCTTTTCCCCCAGTGATTTCTGAGATAATCTTTTTCAATTCAGGCCCAAAAAGGGTCTTTCCTTTGAAAGGGATGTTCAGTAGTTTGGATTTTGATGACACATCGGCCGACCAGGACTTTAGCCATAGCGCCCTGCGCGCCAGAATGGCGAAACCTGAATTCTTCGCCGCTAACTTAGCTAGTTGGAAAGCGGCATCTGTGATAAAAGAATTAGCCAGCTTAAGAGCCTTAATTCTGTCCATAATGTCCTCATATGAGGTCTCCGTCTGGAGCGCATCTTCCAGCGCCTCGAACCAGAAAGCAGCTGCAGTAGTTACAGGAACAATGCACGCTATAGGTTGGAGAAGAAAACCTTGATGAACAAAAATTTTCTTAAGTAAACCCTCTAACTTTTTATCCATAGGGTCTTTAAAAGCACAACTGTCCTCAATTGGTATGGTTGTGCGTTTAGCAAGTGAAGAAACAGCCCCCTCCACCTTAGGGACCGTCTGCCACGAGTCCCGCGTGGTGTCAGATATGGGGAACATTTTCTTAAAAACAGGAGGGGGGACAAACGGAATACCTGGTCTATCCCACTCCCTAGTTACTATATCCGCAATCCTCTTAGGGACTGGGAACACATCAGTGTAAACAGGAACTTCTAGGTACTTGTCCATTTTACAAAATTTCTCTGGAACCACCAAAGGGTCACAGTCATCCAGAGTAACTAATACCTCCCTGAGCAATAAGCGGAGGTGTTTTAGTTTAAATTTAAAAGCCATCGTATCAGAGTCTGTCTGAGGAGCAACCTTTTCAGAATCGGAAATTTCTCCCTCAGACAGCACATCCCTCGCCCCCATTTCAGAGGGTTGTGAGTGTATATCGGATACGGCTACTAAAGCGTCAGAATGCTCATAATCTGTTCTTAAAACAGAGCTATCATGCTTTGCATCTTGGGCCACATTTTTAAGTGCAACAATATGGTCTTTAAAGTGTATAGACATATCAATACAAGTGGGACAAATTTTGAGAGGGGGTTCCACCATGGCTTCTAAACACATTGAACAAGGAATTTCCTTGGTGTCAGACATGTTTAACAGACTAGTAGTAAGACAAACAGGCTTAGAAATCACTTTAATCAAGCAAAAACACACTTTGCAAAAAAAACGTTACTGTGCCTTTAAGAGATAAAAAAGGCACACAATTTTCCAAAATAGTGAAAAATGCACCAAACTTCTTGAAATTTTCACAGTATGTACCTAAAGCATTGGTAAGATTGCACAACTAGCAAGAAAAACGATTAACCCCTTAATGCCCAAACCGGATCAATAGTAAGCTAACAGACCGGTTAAAACAACTTTAGCACCTTGCCACAGCTCTGCTGTGGCCCTACCTTCCCTTAGGAGTCAGATTTATGGGGAAAAAACTTCTTATGGGTCCTCAAACTGTAGCAGGAGCCTCCATGTGAACACAGCCTGAAGATCTAGTCAATCTAACTGCGCATCTGAGACGCAAAATTAGGCCCCTCCCACCTTACTCCGGTGCTGTGAGGCCTAAGAAAACACTCCTAAGAGTTATATTATTAGCCATGTGGGTAACAACCCCTGTAAGAAACCCAAAGGGACCTTCAAAGTGTCTCAAAAAACAATATTTCTTAGTAAAAACCGTTTGCCATAAAAAAGTGTCAATTTGCCATAAAAGTGTCAACCAGCATAAATTAGCCCTGTTATGTAAGCTTGTAATTCCATACTTAGTCTCTGAATAAAGCTTACCCTTCTCTCATTGGGATCTTATAAGTCCTTTTCTAGCATTATCACAGTCTTGTTTAGAAATAAATGACTGAACATACCTTATTGCAGCCTAACCTGCAAACCGTTCCCCCCAACTGAAGTTTTCTTGTACTCCTCAGTCCTGTGTGGGAACAGCAGTGGATTTTAGTTACAACATGCTAAAATCATCTTCCTCTCTGCAGAAATCTTCATCTCTTTTCTGCTGGAGAGTAAACAGTACACACCGGTACCATTTAAAATAACAAACTTTTGCTCGTAGAACAAAAACTACAAATCTAACACCACATTCACTTTACCCTTCCGAGAGGGACCCTATTGCTTAGAGCCGGCAAAGAGAATTACTGGGGGGTGGAGCTAGAGGGGGAGCTATATGGACAGCTCTGCTGTGTGCTCTCTTTGCCACTTCCTGTTAGGAAGGAGAATATCCCACAAGTAAAGGATGAATCCGTGGACTGGATACACCTTACAAGAGAAATAAGTAATACTATACATTGTTACAAAAACTCTCCAAGATGGGCTATATAAATGGATCATTTATAAAACATTTATGCAAAGAAAAATCTAGTGTACAATGTCCCTTTAAATCTTGTACATGTATTATACCACAAATAGATTGAAGTGTCATTTCCTTACCACATAAATATTAAGAAGCCGTTTTAGAAAACGTGGAAGGTATTAAGTACATCAGAATTATCTGCATATTAATAATGATCTACTTTTTGAAAGTGCATTTTTAAAAAAACTAACACCTAGATTACGAGTTTTGTCGGTAAAGCTGTGCGTGGCTAACGAGCAGTTTTCCCTCACGCTCACCTACAGTAACGCTGGTATTACGGGTTTTAAACCCGGCGTTAGCTGCAGACAAGTGAGAGAAGAGCAAAATTTTGCTCCACATCTCACCTCAATACCAGCGCTGCTTACGGTAGCGGTGAGCTGCTAAAACGTGCTCGTGCACGATTTCCCCATAGGAATCAATGGGGCAGAGCCAGCTGAAAAAAAAACACCTGCAAAAAAGCAGCATTCAGCTCTTAACGCAGCCCCATTGATTCCTATGGGGAAATAAAATTTATGTCTACACCTAACACCCTAACATGAGCCCCGAGTCTAAACACCCCTAATCTTACACTTATTAACCCCTAATCCGCCGCCCCCGACATCGACACCTGCATTATAATTATTAACCCTTAATCTGCCGCCCACAACGTCGCCGCCACTAAAAAGGAAATTTATGCTTACCTGATAAATTTATTTCTTTTACGATATGACGAGTCCATGGATTTCATCCTTACTTATGGGATTACGCCTCCTGGTCAGCAGGAGGAGGCAAAGAGCACCACAGCAGAGCTGTATATATAGCTCCTCCCTTCCCTCCCACTCTAGTCATTCGACCGAAGTTAGGTAGAGAAAGGAAAAGCCAAGGTGCAGAGGTGACTGAACAAAAATAAAAACCTGTCTGAAAAATTGACAGGGCGGGCCGTGTACTCGTCATATCGTAAAAGAAATAAATTTATCAGGTAAGCATAAATTTCCTTTTCTTTTACAAGATATGACGAGTCCACGGATTTCAACCTTACTTATGGGATACAATACCAAAGCTATAGGACACGGATGAAAGGGAGAACCTAAACGGAAGGCACCACTGCTTGAAGAACCTTTCTCCCAAAAACAGCCTCGGATGAAGCAAAAATATAAAATTTGTAAAATTTGGAAAGAGTATGAAGAGACGACCAAGTTGCAGCCTTGCAAATCTGTTCAACAGAAGCATCATTCTTAAATGCCCATGAGGAAGCCACAGCCCTAGTGGAATGAGCCGTAATTCTCTCAGGAGGCTGCTGTCCAGCAGTCTCATAAGCAAGATGGATGATACTCCTCAGCCAAAAAGAAAGAGAGGTAGCCATAGCTTTCTGGCCCCTACGTTTTCCAGAAAAAACAACAAATAATGAATATGATTGCCGAAAATCCTTAGTCGCCTGCAAGTAAAACTTCAGGGCACGAACCACGTCTAAGTTATGTAACAGACACTCCTTCTTAGAAGAAGGATTAGGACACAAGGAAGGAACAACAATTTCCTGATTAATATTCTTATTAGAAACAACCTTAGGAAGGAAACCAGGTTTGGTACATTAGACCACCTTATCAGAATGGAAAATAAGATAAGGAGAATCACATTGTAAAGTTGAAAGCTCAGAAACTCTGCGAGCAGACGAAATAGCAACCAAAAATAAAACTTTCCAAGATAATAACTTAATATCTATGGAATGCATAGGTTCAAACGGAACCCCTTGAAGAACATTAAGAACTAAATTCAAACTCCAAGGAGGAGCAATTGGTCTAAACACAGGCCTGATTCTAGTTAGAGCCTGACAAAAAGATTGAACGTCTGGAACATCTGACAGACGTTTGTGTAAAAAAATAGACAAAGCAGAAATCTGTCCCTTTAAGGAACTTGCTGACAACCCTTTCTCCAATCCTTCTTGGAGAAAAGATAAAATCCTGGGAATCCTAACCCTACTCCACGAGTAGCCTTTAGATTCACACCAATAAAGATATTTACGCCATATTTTATGGTAAATCTTTCTAATAACAGGCTTACGTGCCTGAATCAAAGTATCAATGACCGAATCAGAGAACCCTCGCTTAGATAAAATCAAGCGTTCAATCTCCAAGCAGTTAGCTGCAGAGAAACTAGATTCGGGTGATGGAAGGGTCCCTGAATGAGAAGGTCCTGCCTCAATGGAAGCTTCCACGGTGGCAGAGAGGACATGTCCACCAGATCTGCATAAAAAGTCCTGCGCGGCCACGCAGGAGCGATTAGAATTACTGAAGCCCTCTCCTGTTTGATCTGAGCAATCACCCGGGGAAGGAGAGCAAACGGTGGAAACACATAAGCTAGGTTGAACGACCAAGGCACTGCCAAGGCGTCTATCAGTTTGGCCTGAGGATCCCTTGATCTGGATCCGTATCTTGGGAGCTTGGCATTCTGTCGAGATGCCATCAGAATCAATTCCGGTCTGCCCCATCTGAGAATCAGAGAGGCAAAGACCTCCGGATGGAGTTCCCATTCCTCCGGATGAAACGTCTGTCTGCTCAAAATGTCCGCTTCCCAGTTGTCCACTCCTGTGATGTATATTGCTGACAGATAACAAGAGTGAGCCTCCGCCCACCGAATTATCTTGGATACTTCTGTCATCGCTAAGGAACTCCTTGTTCCTCCCTGATGATTGATGTAAGCCAGTGTTGTGATGTTGTCCGACTGGAACCGGATGAATTTGGCTGAAGCCAACTGAGGCCAAGCCTGAAGCGCATTGAATAACGCTCTTAATTCCAGAATATTGATTGGAAGTAGAGACTCCGACCGAGTCCACACACCCTGAGCCTTCAGGGAATTCCAGACTGCACCCCAACCTAGAAGACTGGCGTCCGTTGTCACTATCACCCATGAGGGTCTGCGGAAGCACGTCCCTTGGGACAGATGATCCTGCGACAACCACCAAAGAAGAGAGTCTCTTGTCTCCTGATCCAGATCTATCTGAGGAGACAAATTTGCATAATATCCATTCCACTGTCTGAGCATGCTCAGTTGTAGAGGTCTGAGATGAAAGCGAGCAAACGGAATGATGTCCATTGCCGCCACCATCAATCCAATTACCTCCATGCACTGAGCCACTGAAGGCCGAGGATTGGACTGAAGGGCGCAGCATGTATTCAGAATCTTTAACTTTCTGACCTCCGTCAAGAAGATTTTCATAGATACAGAATCTATTAGAGTTCCCAGGAAAGGAACCCTTGTCTGTGGAATTAGTGAACTCTTTTCTAGATTCACCTTCCACCCGTGAGTCCTTAGAAAGGCCAGAACCATGTCAGTATGAGACTTTGTCAGTTGATAAGACAATGCCTGGATCAGAATATCGTCCAGATAAGGCGCCACTGCAATGCCCCACGGTCTGAGAACCACCAGCAGAGACCCTAGAACCTTTTTAAAGATCCTGGGTGCCGTGGCCAGCCCGAAGGGTAGAGCCACAAACTGAAAATGTTTGTCCAGAAAGGCAAATCTTAGGAACTGGTGATGATCTTTGTGGATAGGAATGTGAAGGTATGCATCCTTTAAATCCACAGTAGTCATATATTGACCCTCCTGGATCAATGGAAGAATTGTCTGAATAGTCTCCATCTTGAAGGATGGAACTCTGAGAAACTTGTTTAGACTCTTGAGATCTAAAATGGGTCGGAACGTTCCCTCTTTTTTGGGAACCACGAAAAGATTTGAGTAAAACCCCTGCGCCCGTTCCAGAATTGGAACGGGACAAATTACTCCCAGAGTGGAGAGGTCTTTTACACAACGTAAGAATGCCTCTCTTTTTATCTGGTCTACAGACAATCGTGAAAGAAGGAACCTTCCCCTTGGGAAGGAATTTTTGAACTCCAGGTGATACCCTTGAGACACGATTTCCAGTGTCCAAGGATCCTGAACGTCTCTTATCCAAGCCTGGACAAAGAGAGAAAGTCTGCCCCCTACTAGATCCGGTCCCGGATCTGGGGCCGCCCCTTCATGCTGTCTTGGGAGCAGCAGCTGGCTTCTTGGGTTGTTTACCCTTGTTCCAAGCCTGGTTGGGTCTCCAGGTGCACTTGGCTTGTGCAAAATTCCCTTCCTGTTTAGCGGAAGCGGCAGAGGGGACTCCCTTGAAATTTTGAAAGGAACAAAAATTACTCTGTCTGCCCCTCTGCTTAGAAGTTTTATCCTGAGGTAGGAGATGACCCTTACCTCCCGTAATGTCAGAAATTATCTCCTTCAAGTCAGGCCCGAATAGGGTCTTACCTTTGAAAGGAATAGCCAAAAGCTTGGATTTAGAGGACACGTCCGCAGACCAAGATTTTAACCATAATGCTCTGCATGCTAAAATGGAAAACCCTGCATTTTTAGCCGCCAATTTGGCGATCTGGAAAGCGGCATCCGTAACAAAAGAATTCGCCAGCTTAAGGGCCTTAATTCTATCCAATATTTCCTCTAAAGAAGTCTCAGTCTTAAGAGATTCTTCTAAAGCATCAAACCAGAATGCGGCCGCAGTTGTAACTGGGACAATGCAGGCCGTCGGTTGTAATAGAAACCCTTGATGAATAAATAGCTTTTTTAGAAGACCCTCCAACTTTTTGTCCATAGGGTCTTTGAAAGCACAACTGTCCTCAATAGGAATAGTCGTACGCTTAGCCAGGGTAGATGTAGCTCCCTCCACCTTAGGGACCGTCTGCCAAGAATCCCGAACGGTGTCAGCTATAGGGTACATTTTCTTAAAGGTAGGGGAAGGTGAAAACGGAATACCCGGTCTTTCCCATTCCCGTGTAATAATATCCGGAAAAACATCAGAATAAGAAGGAACCTCTAAGTATTTGTCCATCTTACTTAATTTTTCTGGTGGTACCACAATAGAGTCACAATCATCCAGAGTCAGCAAAACCTCACGCAACAACAGACGGAGGTGTTCAAGCTTAAATCTGAAGGAAATTACGTCCGAATCTGTCTGGGTTAATGCACTACCTGAATCAGACAATTCCCCCTCAGATAGAGTCTCCCTGCCTCCCACTTCAGAGCCCTGGGAGTGTAAATCGGAGATCACCATCAGAGAGTCAGAAGTCGCCTGGACAACCTGGTCCGCCCTTCTACTACGTTTGCCTTGCAACACTGGCGACTTAGACAAAACTTCTGTAAGAGTAGATGACATAACTGCCGCCATATCCTGCAGAGTAAATGAGGTGGAAGCAGTTGATGGCGCCTGAGCGGGTGTTAAAGGCTGTGACGCTTGGGGAGAAAGTAGTGGCATACCCCGAGTCTCATCAAGCTGAGAAGCATCCTTAGAGCTATTTGCATTAAAGAAAATTTGTTCTTTAAACTGTAAAGCCCTCTCAGTACAAGAGGGACAAAATGTAAGAGGGGGTTCCACACTGGCAGCTAAGCACATAGAACAAGTCTGTTCCAGTAGGTCAACCATGATAAAAAGAAAAACAAGAGCAATATTGGTCGTGTCAGATATATGAAATAACAAAACAAGTACTGTGCCTTTAAATTTAAAAAAACGGTACTGTGCCTTTAAATTATAAAACTACATAAATTTTACTGCAATGTGAAACGATATAGGTTTTTTTACTGAAAAAGTGTATCAAACAAGCAATATGCAGTTGCTAATATCAAATATATTTACATCTTAGGTTATGCTAGCCCTTTTTAGTATGGCAACTAAAATTAACCCCTGCACCAAGCCACAGCTCTGCTGTGGCGCCTACCTCACACCAACAAGATACGCAATAACAACTGCCTAAGTCCGCTTGCTGATTTCTACTATGAAACCAAGCGGACCTAGGACAGGAACCCTCCGTGTAGAAATCGGAACAAGGTCGCAGCAAAGCGCACGAAAGGAAGCCCTGCCTTTCGTGGACGGTATACAGACAGAAAATCGATGTATGTAAAATTCAATGTCGGGTAAACTCGACTTGAATAAAGCCAATGTGTCCCTCGACCAAACTCACTATAGGGTACATTTTCTCACAAAATAAAGGTATTAAGAACCCCTTTTTACACATTTCTCCAGCGTCAGCCTGCATAAATGATGTCACCGCTTTTGACCCCTGAATGAAAAACGGGTCACATAACACCAACCCACTGTATATTATATAGATAGTTCTAGAAGGGAAACAGACAGGGAAATAAAACTTAATTTGCAAGTTAGTTACCCCACTTGTTGTGCAGCAGCTAACGTCCAGTCTGTTCTGAGCTACACCTTCCCCAGAAAACAAAAAGACTGTACATACCGTAGTGCTGATCTGAACCTGTCCCACCTGAATAAGAGGACTCTTTACATCACCTCCTGTAGGTCTGTGGGGACAAATAGGGCCTTATGTGATATCTTATAAGACCATCAGCAGGGCAGCACCAGCATGGGGAGTGAGATGATAATGTAGAAAACTCCTCAGTTCCCATTGTTGAAACATCTGATGCTCCATCCCTGAAAAAATAGTACTCACTGGCACCATTTAAAAACAATAAACTCTTGATTGAAGAATCTAAGCTAACACCTCACTTTACCTCTTCCTATCACTTACACAGGCAAAGAGAATGACTGGAGTGGGAGGGAAGGGAGGAGCTATATATATAGCTCTGCTGTGGTGCTCTTTGCCTCCTCCTGCTGACCAGGAGGCGTAATCCCATAAGTAAGGATGAAATCCGTGGACTCGTCATATCTTGTAAAAGAAATAAAGTTATTAACCCCTAAACCGCCGTACTCCCGCATCGCAAACACTAGTTAAATTTTATTAACCCCTAATATGCCGTCCCTAACATCGCCGCCACCTAACCACTTATTAACCCCTAATCTGCCGCCAACGCCGCCGCCGCCACTATAATAAATGTATTAACCCCTAAACCTAAGTCTAACCCTAACACCCCCCTAACTTAAATATAATTTAAAATACTCTAAATAAAATAACTTTAATTACCTAAATTATTCCTATTTAAAACTAAATACTTACCTATAAAATAAACCCTAAGCTAGCTACAAAATAAATAATAATTACATTGTAGCTAGCTTAGGGTTTATTTTTATTTTTCAGGCAACTTTGTATTTATTTTAACTAGGTACAAGTTATTAAATAGTTATTAACTATTTAATAGCTACCTAGCTAAAATGAAGACAAATTTACCTGTAAAATAAAAATAAACCTTAGTTACAATTACACCTAACACTACACTATAATTAAATTAATTCCCTAAACTAACTACAATTAAATACAATTATCTAAATTACGAAAAAACCAAACACTAAATTACAGAAAATAATTACATTTTTTTAAACTAATTACACCTAATCTAATCCCCCTAATAAAATAAAAAAGCCCCCCAAAATAATAAAAAGCCATACCCTATACTAAATTACAAATAGCCCTGAAAAGGGCTTTTTGCGGGGCATTGCCCCAAAGTAATCAGCTCTTTTACCTGTAAAAAAAAAACATACAATACCCCCCCAACATTAAAACCCACCACCCACACACCCAACCCTACTCTAAAACCCACCCAATCCCCCCTTAATAAAACCTAACACTAACCCCTTGAAGATCACCCTACCTTGAGACGTCTTCATCCTATCCGGGCAGAAGAGGTCCTCCAGACGGGCAGAAGTCTTCATCCAGACGGCATCTTCTATCTTCATCCACCCGGAGCGGGTCCATCTTCAAGACATCCGACGCGTAGCATCCTCTTCCTTCCGACGACTAACACTAAATGACAGTACCTTTAAATGACGTCATCCAAGATGGCGTCCCTTCAATTCCGATTGGCTGATAGAATTCTATCAGCCAATCGGAATTGAAGGGATGCCATCTTGGATGACGTCACTTAAAGGTACCGTCATTTAGTGTTAGTCGTCGGAAGAAAGAGGATGCTCCGCGTCGGATGTCTTGAAGATGGACCCGCTCCGTTCCGGATGGATGAAGATAGAAGATGCTGTCTGGATGAAGACTTCTGCCCGTCTGTAGGACCTCTTCTGCCCGGATAGGATGAAGACTTTTGGCCGTCTGGAGGACCACTTCTGCCCGGTTGGGTGAAGACGTCTCAAGGTAGGGTGATCTTCAAGGGGTTAGTGTTAGGTTTTATTAAGGGGGGATTGGGTGGGTTTTAGAGTAGGGTTGGGTGTGTGGGTGGTGGGTTTTAATGTTGGGGGGGTATTGTATTTTTTTTCACAGGTAAAAGAGCTGATTACTTTGGGGCAATGCCCCGCAAAAAGCCCTTTTAAGGGCTATTTGTAATTTAGTATAGGGTAGGGCTTTTTTATTTTATTAGGGGGATTAGATTAGGTGTAATTAGTTTTAAAAATTGTAATTATTTTATTATTTTCTGTAATTTAGTGGGGGGGTTTTTCCGTAATTTAGATAATTTTATTTAATTGTATTTAATTTAGGGAATTAATTTAATTATAGTGTAGTGTTAGGTGTAATTGTAACTTAGGTTTATTTTTATTTTACAGGTAAATTTGTCTTTATTTTAGCTAGGTAGCTATTAAATAGTTAATAACTATTTAATAACTATTGTACCTAGTTAAAATAAATACAAACTTGCCTGTGAAATAAAAATAAACCCTAAGCTAGATACAATGTAACTATTAGTTATATTGTAGCTAGCTTAGGTTTTATTTTATAGGTAAGTATTTAGTTTTAATAGGAATAATTTAGTTTATTAAAGTTATTTTATTTAGATTATTTTAAATTATATTTAAAGTTAGGGGGGTGTTAGGGTTAGACTTAGGTTTAGGGGTTAATACATTTAATATAGTTGCGGTGACGTTGGGGGCGGCAGATTAGGGGTTAATAAATGTAGGTAGGTGTCGGCGATGTTAGGGACAGCAGATTAGGGGTTAATAAAATTTAACTAATGTTTGTGAGGCGGGAGTGCGGCGGTTTAGGAGTTAATATATTTATTAAAGTGGTGCCGATGTCCGGTCGGCAGATTAGGGGTTACAATTTTTAAGTGTTTGCGATGTGGAGGGGGCTCGGTTTAGGGGTTAATAGGTAGTTTATGGGTGTTAGTGTACTTTTTAGCACTTTAGTTATGAGTTTTATGTTACGGCGTTAGCCCATAAAACTCTTCCTAATTACCAAAAAATGTTGCAGCGCAAAAATTAAACTGATATAGGGTACACTCTACCTATTAGATACCACAATTTAAATTTCTAGAATCTTACAATCCCAAGAATACTAACAAATCTTTTATACACAATTCTAAACTTACAAATGGTTAAGTGCTAGTGCTATTACTATTCTTCCTTAAATAATTTAATTAAAAAATGTATTTCCTTATCTACCTGAGTGATATAATAAACTCAAAAATTCTATTACACATATAAAAATCAATTACACATAAAACACTGTTTCATATAGTATAAATACCGCAGTTCAAACTCTTGAATTGAAACAAGTCCCGAAAAGGGTTAAAATCCAAATGGAATGAATATGGCTTGAATGTTCTTTAGCAATAGGTTTCCAGCTGATATCTGTGATCTTTCCGTTGCTGCTTGTCTCAGGAACCTGCTTGTGTCCAGATCCTCCTTTCACACGAACTAAAACAACAAAAACACAAGCGCATCCGAGATTCACTGTATCTTTCTTTATTATTTTAAAATAAAGCCATAAAAATATATACACTTACAAGATAAGTGCAAATTATGTGCACATAAAGTTTAAAGTTGCTCGGCGGTCCAAACCCAAGCCTCGGTATCTGGTCTTTGTAATGGGAGCTGTATGTCTGCTCTCCTGTCTTTATTCCTCCAGCTTAGTGATTCAGCAAATCCGGTATTGTTTCACCGGTGAGGCACGATTGTCCTGTCAATGAGCAAGGTTTGTTCAACTTTTTCTCCCGAGCGCGTTTCATTCACTCTCGGGTGAACTTTCTCAACGGGCTTTGCATGTTGAACAGCTGTTGTTGTAAGCTTTAAATTTACCGGGTTTGGCTCTCATTGGTTGATGTCATATTACTCACAAATACAATGTATCAGAATTAGCTGCGGTGGGTCTGACATTACATCAGTATAAGTGCTCTGCAGATGTTAAACTTTAACTTATCCTAAAACATATATATTACTAAGATGAATCATTCATAATTTATAAAAAACTGTTCATAAGTCTCGCTCTGTGTTATATAACATTAAATCAATTCCACATTAAACACTCTTAATACCTACGATCAACTTTCTCCAAAAAATGCTTAAAATCACTTTACAGAATGATAGAATTATAAATCAATTCATAACCATCAAAAAATAATAATTTAACAAACACATTTAAAAAGATGCAATTTGATTAATATTAATTAAACTACATTATAATATTTAAAAAATCCCTAAAAAACAAACCATTCTAAACATTAAAATACGATTAAATTAACTCATAAAAAATATGATAAATTTATTCATATTTCCTTTTATTTAAAATTTTTAAGAATATTAAAAAATATATTAAAAAACTAGTGATTGCTATAGATTAACACTATACTGCTCTTTACCTATTTTATGGGACAGACATGTATTATACTATACCATAAAAGCTTGAAGATCAATTTCTATATTTAATCCTCTAGGGCTTAAACTTCCTAATTGGTGAATCCACTTGGTTTCAGCTTTTCTAAGTTTTAATAGGCGATTGCCCTGATTCTCACTAGTAACATGTTCTAACACTTTGAATGTAATTCCTACACTACTACACTGATGTTTTAATTTACAATGATGGGAAACACTATGGCCTTCCAAACCATTTTTTATATTGTTCAAATGTTCATAGACTCTCCTTTTTATTTTACGTTTAGTACGCCCTATATAAATTAATCCACAAATGCATGTAATTTGGTATACTACATATGTTGAATGACATGTAGTTCTATCTTTGATTTTAAATTCATTAGTTCAATTCCAAGTACTCTCTGATGTTTCATCTATAATAGGGCATAAACAACAGTCTATTTTCCTACATTTATATGTTCCTGGTTTAAGTGCTAACCAATTAGACAAGGTTCCCTCATTTTTAGGTCTGGTAGCTTTCAGTTTGGATGGAGCAATTAGACTCTTGATGTCCCTATTCTTCCTGTACACTACATCGGGTCTCTCTTCTAATTCTCCTGCTAATATTGGATCCGCTAATAAAATTTTCCAATGTTTATTTAAAATAGATCTAACACCCTGTACTCCTTCACTATATGTTGTTATAAAAGTAGTATTGTTTTTCCTCTTTCTTACACTTGATATTTTATTTCCTTTATCTTCTAGCAGTTTACTTCTATCATATTCTAACCCTCTTTGTTTAGCTTCCTCTATTCTTGATTTTTCATAACCTTTTTGTAGAAATTTATTGCTCATTATCTCAGCCTCCTGCATATAAATTATTGATGTTTGTACAGTTCCTCCGTATGCGCCTAAATTGCCCACTTGGGATATTTTCCTTCCAACGGGGTAGATGACCGCTAGTAGCATGTAGAAAACCATTTTTATCGGTGGCTTTCCTAAAATTCCTCACTGATATTTTATTAGAACCATCAATATACAAAACCAGATCTAAAAATTCTATTTCAATAGATGAAATTTTACTCGTAAACTCAAGATTATATTGGTTGTTGTTAATATATTTAATGAACTCTTCTGCTTCTTCCCTTGACCCCTTCCAGATCATAATAATATCATCTATAAATCTGTAGTATTTGTATATATTAGAATTGAACCTATGTTTCCCCCAAATCATAGAATTTTCAAAATGCCCCATGTATATATTAGCGTAAGATGGGGCCATATTGGTCCCCATCGCTGTCCCTTGGATTTGATTGTAATATTTTCCTTTGAATAAAAAGTAATTGTGTAAAGTAAAAGGGAAGAAGCAGAAGAGTTCATTAAATATATTAACAACAACCAATATAATCTTGAGTTTACGAGTAAAATTTCATCTATTGAAATAGAATTTTTAGATCTGGTTTTGTATATTGATGGTTCTAATAAAATATCAGTGAGGAATTTTAGGAAAGCCACCGATAAAAATGGTTTTCTACATGCTACTAGCGGTCATCTACCCCGTTGGAAGGAAAATATCCCAAGTGGGCAATTTAGGCGCATACGGAGGAACTGTACAAACATCAATAATTATATGCAGGAGGCTGAGATAATGAGCAATAAATTTCTACAAAAAGGTTATGAAAAATCAAGAATAGAGGAAGCTAAACAAAGAGGGTTAGAATATGATAGAAGTAAACTGCTAGAAGATAAAGGAAATAAAATATCAAGTGTAAGAAAGAGGAAAAACAATACTACTTTTATAACAACATATAGTGAAGGAGTACAGGGTGTTAGATCTATTTTAAATAAACATTGGAAAATTTTATTAGCGGATCCAATATTAGCAGGAGAATTAGAAGAGAGACCCGATGTAGTGTACAGGAAGAATAGGGACATCAAGAGTCTAATTGCTCCATCCAAACTGAAAGCTACCAGACCTAAAAATGAGGGAACCTTGTCTAATTGGTTAGCACTTAAACCAGGAACATATAAATGTAGGAAAATAGACTGTTGTTTATGCCCTATTATAGATGAAACATCAGAGAGTACTTGGAATTGAACTAATGAATTTAAAATCAAAGATAGAACTACATGTCATTCAACATATGTAGTATACCAAATTACATGCATTTGTGGATTAATTTATATAGGGCGTACTAAACGTAAAATAAAAAGGAGAGTCTATGAACATTTGAACAATATAAAAAATGGTTTGGAAGGCCATAGTGTTTCCCATCATTGTAAATTAAAACATCAGTGTAGTAGTGTAGGAATTACATTCAAAGTGTTAGAACATGTTACTAGTGAGAATCAGGGCAATCGCCTATTAAAACTTAGAAAAGCTGAAACCAAGTGGATTCACCAATTAGGAAGTTTAAGCCCTAGAGGATTAAATATAGAAATTTATCTTCAAGCTTTTATGGTATAGTATAATACATGTCTGTCCCACAAAATAGGTAAAGAGCAGTATAGTGTTAATCTATAGCAATCACTAGTTTTTTAATATATTTTTTAATATTCTTAAAAATTTTAAATAAAAGGAAATATGAATAAATTTATCATATTTTTTATGAGTTAATTTAATCGTATTTTAATGTTTAGAATGGTTTGTTTTTTAGGGATTTTTTAAATATTATAATGTAGTTTAATTAATATTAATCAAATTGCATCTTTTTAAATGTGCTTGTTAAATTATTATTTTTTGATGGTTATGAATTGATTTATAATTCTATCATTCTGTAAAGTGATTTTAAGCATTTTTTGGAGAAAGTTGATCGTAGGTATTAAGAGTGTTTAATGTGGAATTGATTTAATGTTATATAACACAGAGCGAGACTTATGAACAGTTTTTTATAAATTATGAATGATTCATCTTAGTAATATATATGTTTTAGGATAAGTTAAAGTTTAACATCTGCAGAGCACTTATACTGATGTAATGTCAGACCCACCGCAGCTAATTCTGATACATTGTATTTGTGAGTAATATGACACCAACCAATGAGAGCCAAACCCGGTAAATTTAAAGCTCACAACAACAGCTGTTCAACATGCAATGCCCGTTGAGAAAGTTCACCCGAGAGTGAATGAAACGCGTTCGGGAGAAAAAGTTGAACAAACCTTGCTCATTGACAGGACAATCGTGCCTCACCGGTGAAACAATACCGGATTTGCTGAATCACTAAGCTGGAGGAATAAAGACAGGAGAGCAGACATACAGCTCCCATTACAAAGACCAGATACCGAGGCTTGGGTTTGGACCGCCGAGCAACTTTAAACTTTATGTGCACATAATTTGCACTTATCTTGTAAGTGTATATATTTTTATGGATTTATTTTAAAATAATAAAGAAAGATACAGTGAATCTCGGATGCGCTTGTGTTTTTGTTGTTTTAGTCCATAAAACTCTTAACTACTGACTTTTAAATGCGGTAGGAGTCTTGACAGGAGAGGCTGTACCGCTCACTTTTTCCAAGACTCGTAATACCGGCGTTAGGAAAATCCCATTGAAAAGATAGGATACGCAATTGACATAAGTGGATTTGCGGTATGTTCGAGTCGCGGAAAAAAAGTGAGCGGTACACCTGTACCTGCAAGACTCGTAATACCAGCGTTAGGAAAAAAGCAGCGTTGGGACCTCTCAACGCTGCTTTTTAAGGCTAACACAAAACTCGTAATCTAGGCCTAAATTTCTTGTATACCTTGTATTATAACTAGGCATATTAGGAGATGTTTGGTTTATTATATTAGCCAGTTGTCAAGCTGCCCTTCATTATTCTTTTCCAGTCCTGTTTACTTAAATGGCCTGTGGTATCAATTTGCCCCATGACTTGTATCTGTAGAGTTTGACCTCAAAGCAGATAGTGACTGGATTACTTACAATCAAAATGCATGTATTTAAAAATGATAATTTTATTGTTATTGATGTAACAGTTGTTCAGTCACCACATTATGCAGATGAACCAGCAATCAGCACACTGATATAGTTGTCCATAATATTCTGTAATGTTTCTGATTCTATGATTTAAGATTAGTCTATATCATCCATGGCTCTGCCTCCCCACAGGGGACACATTACCTCATCAGTTTCTCACTGTTCACACATTGTATTCCCCTCCTTGTGTAGTCATTCATCTTTCTCCACTTTGATTTCTATAAAAGAGTTTAGATCTGGGCAGTAAGATTTTCTTCCTCTTCCACCTCCTTCAATGTCTATATCATCGTTGTCATCTATCTCTCTTTCCCAGTCTTGGTTATAGAGGTGTGGTGGCAACAACTGCAGCTCTGCAGAAGGAAGTCTATCAGATAGGGCACCGTAGATACGGTTGGCTTTATTGCCATGTTTAGAGTGTGAGTCTATGCTATAGCACAGTCTAGAGAGCTCAGGTGCCCGGAAACGCGGGGGGCGGGCTACCCAGACACCAGGCTCTGACAGACTATCCTCTTCATCTGACATGAGTTCTTCTGTCACACCCTCCCATAGGGCTTGTTCTTCCACTGGAAACTGCTGCACTCCCCAGGACCTATTAGCAAAGAGCTGCAAAACACAGTATCATAGAGATAATCATTGACAAAAGAAACAATGATAGAAAAGTATCATAAATTAACAAAATATACTCCGCAACAAAGAGAGAGACTGTCACAGTTAATAATCTTTGGTTTTCCTCACCCTGTATCTCCGGCTTCTCAACTTTTTCTCCTCTTTCTCTCTTAAACTTTTGAAGGGATTCATAGAATTTCGATATTCTCTCCTCTTAGTAAGGAAGTAAGCAACACAGGCACCTGGAAAATTTAATCAAAAAGCACTAGGATAATATTATAACAAATAAATATAAGTATCAAATGAAAGAGAGATAATATGTTTATGTTATGTCAATTCTAATAACAAAAGCACAAACGGTATGACAGTAATGCAATGAAACTATGTGTGGGGTAATAAGCCAGGGTTATTCTGACAGTGCTTATGTATACAATCTGATTTAGCAATAAATGGAGAAAAAAAAACATTTAGAATGAGCAAAATAACTCTGCAATTTCCTTTTGCATTGAGATCTATCACCCAATAAATACTATAGCCTGTAATAGGAGTTTAAAAGCAAGGCTGGTATGGAAGTCTATCTTTAAAACAACAAGATATTTTGCAATAAAATCACTTTGTGGTTTTAGTTAATCCCTTCCAAACTGCTTTGTAACGTAGTATTAGTTTATCACAGTAATGTTTTATGCTGATTCCACTGATTCAATCCATTTGGTCTATAATGTCCTTATAAAAACAACTTGTTATGAATGAAACTATCAGACATGAACTCATTTACTTGCAACATGTTCTGTATGGAACAACTTGTTAAACTATCAGTTTATTACCATGGCAACAGTGATCACCTGACAGAAACATACTGTAGGCATAACTAACAATATCAGAGGAGTGGCGTGTGCGCTATGTTGCCATCCAAAATACATTAGGAAACTGGAGACCGCTTATTTGAAAGCTGCAATCCTGTTTTTTGAAATAAGTGTTCCTGTGTCTGTCCATATGCCCAGTGATTGTTATAACAATGACAAATACCTTACAATATTGCTTCTATTTTAGGAATTTTGGTGATTTTTAAAAAGGGCTCTAATACCCCATCACTATAGAAATATACAGTATAATAAAACTGATCATTTGAAGACCCAACCATTCAAATAAGGGGTTTCATGTTGTATAACTGTCAATTGACTGGCATAATAATAATGATGATGATCACCTGACAGCAACAACTAAACTCATTTTGTCAATGTCAGGGCTCATAGATTCAGGTATTGAATTTAAAAATGTATCTAATTTTTTTATGGTTAGATATTTTACACCTGTTAATTTTCTGCATAAATTTCATGATGGTGCAAAGTGACAACAATAATACATTTTATCTTCTGATCCTTAAAAGGGACATAAACCTTAACATTTTTCTTTCACGATTCAGATAGAACATACAATTTAAACAGCTTTCCAATTTACTTCTTTTATCACATTTTCTTTGTTGAAAAGCAACGATGTAATTCAGGTGCGAGCACGTGTCTGCTGCACTATATGGCAGCAGTTTTGCAACAATGTTATACATTCGCAAGAACACTAGATGGCAGCACTATTTCCTGTTATGAAGTTCTCCAAACATGTGCACACTACTTATTCAGGTATCTATTCAACAAAGAATAACATGAGAATGATGCAAATTTGATAATAGACGTAAATTTGAAACTTTTAAAACTGTATGCTCTGTCGGAATCATAAAAGAACATTTCATGTCCTTCATTGCAAAATTGTTTTGAACAATATTGGTATTGTTATGTAATCCTAAACTCTGTTGTTTTGGGAAGGTGAATGGATGCTAAATGTGGGGCCGTAAATGTCTGTTTTTGCATTTTATAAGGTGGCATTTTGCCATATTATAGTATTTATTCCCTGTTACAGTATTGTCTAGAAAAAAGTAAAGAGATTAATTAGTGCAGGTTCCTTATCAAAAATAAGTGTAAAGTGCTAATTAACTAAAAGGAACTATAGCACAAGTGTGTGAAATGACTTGGCACTAAATGTGTTAATGTAACTTATCTCTCTTTAAAAATTGGGAGTTTCAATTATAACTCATTCATGGAATCATAGTATTGGTTCTTAAGATGTGACCATACTTCATTTAACTAGGACTAAGAATAGGTTTTAAAAAAAGTATGTACTAAACAATGGTGAAATATTTTTGTTAAAATTGAAATCCATGAAAACGAGACATTCTAACACAAAAACTATATACTGACTGTATGTATATGTATATAAGTGCAACCATAGTAGATCCGGCCTCCTGGGTCACAGGCCTGGGTGCAATCATGCAAATAATACCAAAATAATCTAAAAGCACTCTCAGGACTTCTTTGTAGTGGGTCATAAACTAGTGTTTATTTTTAACGTTTCAGGGTTTACACAGACCCCTTCATCAGAATGATAGAATTCTAGCAGCCAATCGGAATTGAAGGGACGCCATCTTGGATGACGTCATTTAAAGGAACCTTCATTCCAGAAGAGCCGTCAGATGAAGAGGATGCTCCGCATCGGATGTCTTGAAGATGGACCCGCTCCGCACCAGATGGATGAAGATAGAAGATGCCGTCTGGATGAAGACTTCTGCCCGTCTGGAGGACTACTTCGCCCGGCTTGGATGAAGACTTCTCCCGGCTTCGTTGAGGACTTCGGCCTGGTTGGATGAAGACTTCTCCCAGTAAGGTGATCTTCAAGGGGTTAGTGTTAGGTTTTTTTTAAGGGGGCATTGGGTGGGTTTTAGAGTAGGGTTGGTTGTGTGGGTGGTGGGTTTTAATGCTGGGGGGGGGGGGATTTGTAATTTTTTTTTACATGAAAAAGAGCTGATTACTTTGGGGCAATGCCCCACAAAAGGCCCTTTTAAGGGCTATTTGTAATTTAGTGTAGGGTAGGGCTTTTTTATTTTGGGGGGGCTTTTTTATTTTGTTAGGGGGATTAGATTAGGTGTAATTAGTTTAAAAATCTTGTAAATTTGTTTATTATTTTCTGTAATTTAGTGTTTGTTTTTTTTGTACTTTAGATAATTTAATTGTATTTAATTTATGGAAATAATTTAATTATAGTGTAGTGTTAGGTGTAATTGTAACTTAGGTTAGGTTTTATTTTACAGGTACTTTTGTATTTAATTTATCTAGGTAGTTATTAAATAGTTAATAACTATTTAATAACTATTGTACCTAGTTAAAATAAATACAAACTTGCCTGTAAAATAAAAATAAACCCTAAAATAGCTACAATGTAACTATTAGTTATATTGTAGCTAGCTTAGGGTTTATTTTATAGGTAAGTATTTAGTTTTAAATAGGAATAATTTAGGTAATGATAGGAATTTTTATTTCGATTTCTTTTAATTATATTTAAGTTAGGGGGTGTTAGGTTTAGGGTTAGGGGTTAATAACTTTAATATAGTGGTGGCAACGTTGGGGGCGGCAGATTAGGGGTTAATAAATGTAGGTAGGTGTCGGCGATGTTAGGGATGGCAGATTAGGGGTTAATAATATTTAACTAATGTTTGCGAGGCGGGAGTGTGGCAGTTTAGGGGTTAATAAGTGTAGGTAGGTTGCAGCGACATTGGGGGCGGCAGATTAGGGGTTTATATAATGTAGGTGTCGGTGATGTTGGGGGACAGCAGATTAGGGGTTCATAAGTATAATGTAGGTGGCGGCGGTGTCCGGAGCGGTAGATTAGGGGTTAATATTATAATGTAGGTGTCGGCAATGTCGGGGCAGAAGATTAGGGCTTAATAAGTGTAAGATTAGGGGTGTTTAGACTCGGGGTTTATGTTAGGGTGTTAGTTGTAGACATAAAATGTATTTCCCCATAGGAATCAATGGGGCTGCGTTAAGGAGTTTTACGCTGCTTTTTTGCAGGTATTAGACTTTTTTTCAGCCGGCTCTCCCCGTTGATTCCTATGGAGAAATCGTGCACGAGCATGTTACACCAGCTCACCGCTAACGTAAGCAGCGCTGGTATTGGAGTGCGGTAATGAGCAAAATTTTGCTCAACGCTCACTTCTTGTCTGGTTTGTAACAACCCGTAATACCAGCGATGTCTGTAAGTGAGCGGTGAGTATAAACTGCTCGTTAGCACCGGACAGCCTCTAACGCAAAACTCGTAATCTAGGTGATAGTTTGTAGGATCAGTAATGCCCCTGCACATAGATACAGTCGTACTTTGTGGAAGGTTTGAATGACTACTGCTACTAATTGCATGGCCAGCCAGATCTTAAGTAGGTTTTTATGTATGTGTGTAACTACACACTTTTGACTCAGATGTAGATAAAGTACCAGTTTTGTATGGCTTCCTAGAGTATACTAACATTGTCTGCAATATATTTTCTTTGGGCTTCAAGAAAATCGTCTCCACCACAGAATACATAACTACATATTTGCACATACAAAGTCTTTATACTAGTTTTTCAGTGTAAACTCCAGCACCTTTGAGTTCTTTGTCCGTGTAATGGTTTATACTAGACACCAGCTCTTGTTTCAGCTTTTCCACAAGGAACTTTAAGACTGATATATTCCAGGAAGACTTGATGCTAAAATAAGAGAGAGAGAGAAGAGTAGTTCACTGTGAGCCAAGCAAGAAAATGCAATGAGCCAACCAACATTTTTCAAAGAACAGTGCAATGAAGCTTTTACCTTTCAGAGCCATTGAAGCGTTTATTATTAGAGATGTGGTTATGAATATTATGCACCAGTTTCTGTGGGGAAAAAAACAATAATATATTTGAGCACTCTGTCTTCTAATTAGCATATGTGCATACAATACATTATATATACCCTAATGCAGTATTAGCACTAGCTAAAAAAAAATAAAAAAATATGACATTAGTTTTGCAGAATTGGCTCTAATTTTTGAGATAACGGATACCCTTAAAATTATGATTTTACCCCAGTATGACCTGTGGCTGCTGACATATGCAGCAGAGTTTGATCTGTCTTTTTACTCTGTAACATTGTTTTTTATACAATCTTAAAAACAGGGGCACTTTCATTCATTAAACTTAACGAACATGCTTATTTTTTTAAAATACCTTTGCGTTATGGCAAACCTAATGCTGATCCTCTGGCCGCAGCTCCTGCTTTCATTAGCAGATCGACGAAGATCCAGCTTCCTCCAAATGTTGTGTGCCCCCTTTGGTGTCCAGTTTTTGTGAGGCATGAAACGATTGGAGGAAGCTGGATCGTCATTGATCTGCTAGTGAAAGTGCCCCTGTTTTTAAGATTATTTTTTAGATACTGGGCATTTATTCAGTAAGAATATGAAAATATCAAAATGACCTTGCAGAAGCTCTTCTATAATGAGCACAAGTGGTTGATCTAAAGGTGGTGAACTTTTTGCTTGGGCAGCAAAGTGGATAGAGTAAAGTACCCTTGTTTCATCTGCCTGTTGGATAGTAGGGCAAAGCTGGATCATTTGAAAAAAGTGACATGTACTTCAAGGGAAGACATGACTGTAGGTGCAGTAAACATTATTAACGAACAAATGATTGACAGAAAAAAAAAACAAACAAAAAAACTTCAAAACATTCTTGCACCACTCCATATCAAGCTTGGACTGATTAAGCAATTTATTAAGGCCTTGGACAGAGATAGCAATTGCTTCAAATACATTTGTAGATAGTTTCTTGGACGGAGTTTTGAAAAACTAAAAGCAGAAATCTTTGATGGTCCTCAAAATCGTAAACTCATCAAATATTAAAATTTCACTAAATTTATGACTGATGTTTAAGCTTCTGCCTGATGCAGCTATGTTTTTCGTTGTCAACTTCTTGGGTAACCACAAAGCAGACAATTATGAAGAATTGGTACAAAACATGCTTACCAACTTTTGGTACAAATATGAGCATAAATGTACACTTTCTCCATAGCCACTTAGTTAGATTTGACAGACAGAAAAAGTTTCTCTATGTGGAAAACGAATGCCCTCCCACAATATTATTTATAAAAAAATAGGTTTTAATTGTAAAATAGAATACAAAAACAAAATTTATGCTTACCAGATAAATTCCTTTCTTTCCTGGCAGGGAGAGTCCACGACTTCATTCCTTACTGTTGGCAATATCAACACCTGGCCACCAGAAGGAGGCAAAGACACCCCAGCCAAAGGCTTAAATATCCCTGCCACTTCCGCCATCCCCCCCAGTCATTCGGTCGAGGGAACGAGAAAAAGTAGGAGAAACATCAGGGTATAAAGGTGCCAGAAGAAAAAATAAAAGGGAGCCGCCCCGAAAATTCACACGGGTGGAGTCGTGGACTCTCCCTGCCATGAAAGAAAGGAACCTATCTGGTAAGCATACATTTTGCTTTCTTTCCAAAGGCAGGGAGAGTCCACAACTTCATTCCTTACTGTTGGTAAACAATACCCAAGCTTCCAGAGGACACTGAATGAACGGGAGGGAAACTAAAGAAAAAGGCGGACCCTAATCTGAGGGCACCACAACCTGCAACACCTTTTCTCCCAAAGGCTGCTTCAGCCGAAGCAAACACATCAAATTTGTAAAACTTAGAAAAAGTATGTAAGGAGGACCAGGTAGCCGCCTTACAAATTTTGATCCATAGAGGATTCGTTCTTAAAAGCCCAGGAAGAAACAACTGACCTAGTGGAATGAGCCGTTATCCTCTCAGGAGGCTGCTGTCCCGCTTTATCATAGGTGAAGTGGATGATACTCCTCAATCATAAAAACAAAGAAGCGGTCTACTCGCATAAAGAACAAACAAAGATGAAGATTCTCTGAACTCCTTAGTAGCCTGAAGGTAGAACTTTAAGGCACGAACCACATCTAGATTCTGGAGCAAACGTTCCTTTGCGGAAGAAGGATTGGGACAAAAGGAAGGAACAACAATCTCTTAATTGAGGTTACGATCGGACACCACTTTAGGGAGGAAACCTAATCTAGTACTTAAAACCGCCTTATCGGCATGAAAAACAAGGTAAGGGGGATCGCACTGTAAGGCCAAAATCTCAGAGAGACTGCGAGCAGAGGCAATGGCCAACAAAAACAAAACTTTCCAAGATAACAGTTTAAGATCAATAGCATGCATGGGCTCAAAACAGAGCCTACTGCAAAACACAAGATCAAGATTGAGGCTCCATGGCGGAGCAACAGGTCTGAACAGAGGTCTGATGCTAGTCAGAGCCTTAACAAAGGACTGCACGTCCGGAAGTTCAGCTAATCTCTTGTACAGTAAGACTGATAGGGCCGAGATCCAATCCATCTTGGAGAAACGATAAAATTATGGCAACCTTTACCTTATGCCATGAAAAACCTTGTTCCTCACACCAGTGCAAGTAAGTCCACCACACCTTATGGTAGATGTACTGAGTAACCGGCTTACGAGCCTGGATCAAAGTGTCTATAACACTATCAGAGAATCCTCTCTTGGCTAAGACTAAACGTTCAATTTCCACGGAGTCAGCCTCAGAGAATCTAGATTTTGATGTAGGAAAGGACCCTGTATTAGAAGGTCCTTCCGTTAAGGTAACCTGCACAGAGGAGATGAGAACATTCCCACCAGATTTACAAACCAGGTCCTTTGAGGCCAGGATGGAGCAATTAGAATCACTAAGGCCTGCTCCATGCGGGCCACTACAGGAGGGAGAGGAGGCAATGGAGGAGAGAGATATGAGTCTGAACCTCCATAGAACCGCTAGAGCGTCTACTAGTTCTGCTTGAGGATCCCTCGATCTCGACCCGTACCTGGGTAGTTTGGCATTGAGACGAGAGGCCATGAGATCGATTTCCGGCATCCCCCATCTGCTGAAACTCTCTGAAAACACCTTGGGGTGAAAGTATTGTCTGCTGAGGAAGTCCGCTTCCCAGTTCTCCACTCCCGGGATGTGGATCACTGACAGAATACAGTTGTGGGCTTCTGCTCATTGTAAGATTTGAGACACCTCCCTTATCACTAAGGAACTTCTCGTTCCTCCCTGATGGTTGATGTAGGCGACTGAAGTTATATTGTCTAATTGGAATCTTATATACTGGGTTGAATTTAGTTGGGGCCATGCCTTCAGAGCATTGAAGATTCCCCCAAAGTTCCAATATATTGATTGGAGTGTGAATTCCTCCTGAGTCCACAAGCCCTGGGCCTTCCTGGCACCCCCAACAGCTCCCCAGCCAGGAAAACTGGCGTCTGTAGTCACAATTTCCTAGGATGGTCTCAATAAGCACGTACCTAGAGACAGGTGATCTTCACAGAGCCACCAAGAGAGCGAGTCTCTCGACAGGTTGTCCAAGACGATCCATTGAGACAGGTCTGAATGGTCGCCATTCTATTGTCTCAGCATGCATAGTTGTAAAGGTCTGAGATGGAATCTGGCAAAAGGAATAATGTCCATACAAGACACCATAAGCCCATGGGCCACCGGAGGTCTTAAGGAGGCCTGGAGGGCAAGACACGCTGTTGCTAGCTTGCAATGCCTCTCTGATCTGTTAGAAAGATCTTCATGGATACCGAGTCTATGACTGTACCTAGGGAATTCACCCTGGTATTTGGCCTAAGCAAACTATTTTCCAGGTTTATCTTCCATCCACGTGACCAAAGAAGAAATTCTGAGTGTTCCCTTGCAAAATAAAAAGATGGGGCCTGTAACAAAATATCGTCCAGGTAAGGAGCTGCTGCAATACCCTGGGTTCTAGCCACAGCTAACAGAGCACCCAAAACCTTTGTAAATATTCTGAGAGCAGAAGGTATGCATCCTTCAGATCGATAGTTCACATGAATTGTCCCTTCTGAACCAGAGGAAGGATAGACATGATCGTCTCCATCTTGAAGGAGGGGACACTTAGAAATTTGGTAAGACACTTCAAGTTCAGAATTGGGACGAAACATTTCCTCCTTTTTGGGAACCACAAAGAGGTTTGAATAAAACCTTAGACCTCTTTCTGATGCAAGTACCGGGATGATTACGCCTAAGGAGGATAGGTCCTGTACGCAATCTAAAAAGGCTGTCCTCTTTTCTGATCTTGTAGACAGTCGGGAGAGGAGATGAGATTTGAATCCTATCCTGTATCCTTGAGATACAACTTCTAACACCCAAAGATCCTGAATGTCCTGATACCAGGCGTCTGAGAAAAACGACAGTCTGCCCCCTACTCTATCAGGTCCCGGATCGGGGGCCGCCCCTTTATGCAGATTTGTTATCTGCGGGCTTCTTAGCCTGTTTGGACTTGTTCCAGGACTGGGCAGGCTTCAAAGTACTCTTGGACTGCTCGGGCTTGGAGGATGATTGAGTGCTTTGGGACTTGTCCAAACAAAAATGAGAGGATTGCCATCCCTTAGGTCTGTTCTTATCCTGTGTTAGGAAAGCACCTTTCCCACCCAGTAACAGTAGAAATGATGGAGTCCAGACCTGGACCAAATAAAAACTTACCCTTGAATGGTAAGGAAAGGAGTCTGGATTTAGAAACCATAACCGCGGACCAAGACTTCAACAAGAGAGCCCTGCGAACTAAAACCGCAAAACCTGAAGCCTTTGCATTCAGCCGGACAATCTGCATATTCACATCACAGATAAAGGAATTTGCTATCCTTAAAGCCTTAATCCTCTCCTGAATATCCTCGAGGGGAGATTCCACCTCGATAAGTTCTGACAGAGAGTCACACCAATAGGTGGCTGCCCCTGCAACGGCAACTGCCATTGCTGCAGGCTCGAACAAAAACCCCATATGTTGGAACAATCTTCTCAGGTAACTTTCCAACTTCTTGTCCATAGGTTCCTTAAAGGAAGAGCTATCTTCCAGAGGGATAGTGGTACGCTTAGCTAGCGTCGAAATGGCTCCATCCACCTTACTCCAGTTTTATTTGACAGTCAGGAACTGGAAAGTTGAGGAAGGGGAAAAAGGAGTTCCAATCCTTTCCCATTCGTTACTAATTATGTTCACCATGCGAACTGGAACCGGGAAAGTCTGTGGGGCCTTCCTGTCTTCATAGACCCTGTCTAATTTTGGAATCTTGGCTTCCTCAGGAAGCTTTGCTTCGGGAACCTCTAGAGTAGACAAAACTCCTTTAGCAGAAAGTGCAGATGTTTAATCTTAGAAGGAGGCGGATTAGCCAAAGAAGTCTCCCGACTCTGAAAGTTCACCCTCCGACGCTACAGAGGTTATCTCATCCTCGGACAGTTGAGACATACTGGCTAAATCCGATTGGATATTAGATATATCCAGTACTATGTTTAACCTTTCTCTTGTGTTTTACAGAGATAGGTAAGGTACTTAGGGCTGCGGACACAGCAGATTGTAACTGCATAGTAAAGTCCACTGGAAAAAAGCCCCCTCCAGCCGGAGTAATAGGCATGCTGCGGGGAACTGCATGTGAAATGGTTTGAGGGGATAGGGAAGGTATCTCCCGGACCACAGATTCCTGAGAGGTGGACGGCTCAGAGGAGCTAATTATGCTAGAGTGGTTAACAGATTTAGCTCCCTTCTTAGACTTTAGAACAGTACACAGACAATTGGAACAAAATTGAGTAGGTGGACAAACCAAGGCTTCCGCACAATATAGACAGGTATTATTAATTAATATAGAAGGTACAGAACCCTCTCAGAGTCCTCCATTGCTGGAGATGCAATCCCACAGAAGGTAAAAAACAAAACGGTCTTAATAATAAAGAGGCACCTTTATAACCCCAGTGGCTGGGGCACTCACCACCTCCTAGACCAAGACCAACTAGGAAAAATGCTATCCGTAGGACAGATAGATTTCCTTGCAGCAGGATCGTACAAGAATGGTATCTAGACGCACCCGACCACGTGGTTCAAAAGTTCCATTGCCGAAAGAACCCAGTCTAAATTGAGCCCAAACCCTTCACAAGTGTTACTGTAGGAAACAAAGCAGTACACAAAGTCCCCAAACTGCTCCAAGAATAATCTCATAAACAAAGAGATATTAACCCCGGATCTTATAGAGGCTATAAGGTGTCACACTGTGACCCATTTGAGTCCCTGCATAAATCTTAAATAAAGCTGACTTACCCTCCAGGATCTATGCTGCGGAACAGACACAGCCTCTCAAGTGTGACAGTCTTGCTACGGTGTTCTGACAGGTACCCGAGTACTCGTTAACACTGATTACCCAGGAGCTGTTAGATAGGTAGTCTAGATCAATTCATAGAAAAACTTTCCCTGCATCTCCAGACTCTAACTTTCATCAATACTCTCACTGAGACATTTACATGACTACTTCAAACTCCATCCCTCTCTTAAAGGGAAAATACCCATTAAAGGACTATCCGTATTTTCTGACACTTCTTTGTCATCCTCTTCCAGTGACAAAAGGCAAAGAATGACTAGGGAGATGGGGGAAGCGGGAGGGATATTTAAGCCTTTGGCTGGGATGTCTTTGCCTCCTCCTGGTGGCCAGGTGTTGATCTTCCCAGCAGTAAGGAATGAAGTTGTGGACTCTCCCTGCCTTTGGAAAGAAAATAATATTGTTAAAAATATACCTTAAAAATTTAAGAAAGGTTGTACCTTTGTTTGGTGTAAGATAAAATAAAAAAATAAAAAATCCCAAACTGTTGTAAACCATTTCCCTTGATGAATTTCATTATACTACTGAACCATTATAAAACATAATGATGGTAAGCATTTGTTGACTGAGCATTCTAAGGTAAAAATAAAAAAGCTATTTTTAATTGGAACATTATATATGTAATTGTGTTAGCTTCTTTCAAAAGGGTTAAACTTGCTCTCCTGGAACACCCCCATTCTGCTCCAGATGATGATAAATCCAGTGACTGAAGCATACACGTGTATGTCTGCTTCTGATTGGCTCACCTGATGCATCCTCACCTGTAGTGGCAAAGGAGCACAACTTTGATTATGTATTGTACCCCTTTTTATGATTTAAACCCATAATAAAATACATTTGTTTCGGAATATAATTCTCTATTGAAATACCATTATATTTTTACATTTTATTGGTTAATGCTATGTACTGGGGATTTTCAGTTAAAATAATATATAAAGAAACATACTAAGAAAAATAATAATTCCGTGTAGTTTTATGTCTACTGAACTCGTCATGATTAAAAGGTAAGACAGACCTACAGCGTTCTCCACAGAAAATGTTGCCAGCAGGGTAGGGGCATATACATACTTTACAATATTATAACATTTTCTATTATTTCTAAATGTTACTTAAAAAGGACATAAAACCCTCAAAATTTAATTCCTGATTCAGGTAGATCATGCAATTTTAAACAACTTTCCAATTTACTACTATTATCAGTTTGTTTCATTCTCTTGGTATCCTTTATTGAAGGTGCTGCAATGCACTACTGGGAACTTGCTGAACACATCGGTAAATCAATGACAAGAGGCATATATGTGCAGCCGCCAATCACAGTTAGCTCTCAGCTCTTGAACCTTACTAGGTATCATTGCCAACAAAGGATACCAAAAGAACAAAGCAAATTAGATAATAGAAGTAAATTGGAAAGTTTTCTTTAAATTTTATGCTGTATCTGAAACATGAAAGAAAATGGAGTTTCATATCCCTTTAATCTATCCAACACAAATTAAATGCATACATTTAATATGAAATCATTTAATGAAAATGTGTGCAACAATCATTGGAAAAAAATTGTAATAACTAATTTAGCTTAACTTTTAGCTTGAGTTGGCAGTAAAATCAACCGCTTGAGCGCTAACTGTGCTAGAAGTAAGCTTTTTGCATGCGTCGGGTTGCGCTTTTATTACAAGTTGAAAGTAAACTGTTTTTGCTTGTGCGCAAAATGCTAAATTTAGAAAAACGCATACACTATAACGTATTCATCAACAGAAGTCAATGGACCAAAATTACTTACGCGCAAAGACAATTGCATAACCTGACATGACAATATGAATATTTCACATTCCAATGTTCTTCAAATACAATAATATGTTCTATTTATTCATAAACACATATTTCTACATATATTTGATGTTTCTTTGCACAAATATATAAATATATATATATATATATATATATATATATATATATATATATATATATATATATGAATATCTATTTAGAAATACATAGAACATATTCTGCTAAGTGCAGAACATTGGGATGTGAAAATACACAGTATAACAATTTATTAAATATGAATATTGCATAAATATGCTTTTACATGTTTTCATTTACTTAAAGAGACACTGAACCCAAATTTTTTCTGACATGATTCAGATAGAGCATGACATTTTAAGCAACTTTCTAATTTACTCCTATTATCAATTTGTCTTCATTCTCTTGCTATCTTTACTTTAAAAGCAGGAATGTAAATCTTAGCAGCCAGCCCATTTTAGGTTCAGCACTATGGATAGCGCTTGCCTATTGGAAGCTTACATTTACCCACCAATAAGCAAGCATAACCCAGGTTCTCAAACAAAAATGGTCCGGCGCATATGCATATATATATATAACAAAATACGTTCATATTTTGCTCCCTATATCCCCCAATGTGATTATATCTCCCATATATACAACATGTCCAAATTATATTAAAACCAAGAAACGTGTCACCTATTAGGGCGTTTCACTCGTGTACATGCCATTGATAGAACTCTGCCATAGTGAAAAATGAATTCTGTCAACAATACAACAATAAAACAGCAGGATATTGCATGGACATACCTCACTTAAATTCTGTGTGCTCAGCGTTCTATAACGCCATTCTGAAGCTGCGTGTATGCTATCCGTGTGTGTAGCTAGCAGAAATACCTGCTGCTGCCCCATTGACGGAAACGTCACGCCTGACGTCACGGGGGCGTGTTTTGCTGATGCTAGGCTATTGTTTATTCAATATGGGTAGTTACTAGTTAGCAACTCTGTGTCAGGCAAATAATGTTGCGGACATATCGATACATTCAGTCAAGGCAACCACATAGGCTCCTCCACATTAATGCACCGCCAATACATGACATATCACACTAACCCGACGTGCATTAACTTTAATTGCGCTCAACCAATTGTGTTTACTTTTAACTTGTAATACGAGCAAAATACCTGACGCACCCAAAGCGCCGATATAAACCCCTTTTCGCCACTGTTAGCACGCCACTTGTAATTTATCCCTAAATAGAGAAAAAATAATGAATATGCTTACTATTAAGTTGCAATCACACTTTTTTAAACCTTTTTTTCCCTTGATTCAGATACATTTAAAAAAACAAACCAGCAAAAAAAAAAAAACAAGAAGAAAACTTTCCAATTCATTTCAATAATCAAATTGGTAGGCTCAGGAACACTGTACGGCAGCAGCTTTGTAAGAATGCTTTTCATTAATGTTACACATTTGCAAGAACACTAGATAGCAGAAGGGTTCAGACACTGCGGTCCTATAGTGCTCACAAGCACATTACCTACTTAGGTACGCTCTTCAAAAAGAATAACATGAGAATGAAGAAAATTTGCTAATAGACGTTAATTGGAAAATTTCTTAAAATTGCATTCTTGAATCATGAAAGAAAGAGTTAGGGTTTCATGTCCCATTAAGAGTGTGACCTACTACGTCCTAGGCTGTACCATGCATGCATACTCACTGACAACACTAAGTCACGTTTGCGGCGGGAACATTTCTGCCCACTGTTACGCTGGCGGCTGGAAGTGCCTGTGTAAAATGTTGTTATAGGTGGAGAAGTTGATTGCCGTAGTTCTGCTGCTCCAGGACTGGTCTCCATCATAATCATCCCACCAGGGCTCACTGAACCATCCTTCTGAATTAGGAGATGAGAATGTCCAGATTTTGAAATTGGGGGAACTGTCTCATTCAGAATGTCAATTGCTTCTCCATGAGGACGGGTGGCAGTCAGCTGCTTCACAAAGTTAGGGGCTAAAATCCTCGGGGCAAGACCCTCTGGGCTTAAAAAGTCATCAATAGCCTATAAAAGAAAATTAATAAACAATCAGAAGTCTAAATTTAAATGTGTGAGCTATCAGTTGGACGACTTATATAAAAAAATAATATAAATATATATATATATATATATATATATATATATACACACACATACACAGTATATATATATTTATATATATATATATATATATATATATATATATATATATATATATATATACACACACACACATATATATATATATATATATATATATATATATATATATATATATATATATATATATATATATATATATATATATATACATATACATATACATATACATACACACACACACACACACTCACTCAAACAAATCAATTTAAATAAAAAATCTGCCTTTTTTTAAGATGTGTGCATCCTCCGCCTATTTGGTTTATCTTTGCAGGGACAGAGTTAATACACAGAGAGATATCTGGCAGGGAGGAAGCAAATGCACAGGCTCTGTGCTTACATAGCACAGATGGTATAGCGATGGTACACCTGCCAGGATTGCTTCTAACAAAAGCTGTCCCTATTAAAAGTGGCAGACTAGGTCTCCCACTGGAATGAAGTTAGACTAAGCTTGTATATACACACAAGCAGACGGGTAATTTAAAAAAAAAAAAAAAAAAAAAAAAGCCTTGTGAAAGCAGCGAATAACCATATGAAATTGTGTTGCACTTTAAAAAAAAAAAAAAAAAATGTAAAAAATGTAACGGGTGGTTTAAAATGCATGCAACTATTCATTCAGTATTTGGAATCAGATGAAGCATAACACGGCCAGTTAATTATCAGTATCAACAGCTCAGGGGGAACTTTGGCTGCATGCTAAGTGTGGCCTCAATTAGAATCAAGCAGCCTTAATAATTTTCTAGCTGAAAAACAGAATTTATGTTTACCTGATAAATTACTTTCTCCAACGGTGTGTCCGGTCCACGGCGTCATCCTTACTTGTGGGATATTCTCTTCCCCAACAGGAAATGGCAAAGAGCCCAGCAAAGCTGGTCACATGATCCCTCCTAGGCTCCGCCTTCCCCAGTCATTCGACCGACGTAAAGGAGGAATATTTGCATAGGAGAAATCATGATACCGTGGTGACTGTAGTTAAAGAAAATAAATTATCAGACCTGATTAAAAAACCAGGGCGGGCCGTGGACCGGACACACCGTTGGAGAAAGTAATTTATCAGGTAAACATAAATTCTGTTTTCTCCAACATAGGTGTGTCCGGTCCACGGCGTCATCCTTACTTGTGGGAACCAATACCAAAGCTTTAGGACACGGATGAAGGGAGGGAGCAAATCAGGTCACCTAGATGGAAGGCACCACGGCTTGCAAAACCTTTCTCCCAAAAATAGCCTCAGAAGAAGCAAAAGTATCAAATTTGTAAAATTTAGTAAAAGTGTGCAGAGAAGACCAAGTCGCTGCCTTACATATCTGATCAACAGAAGCCTCGTTCTTGAAGGCCCATGTGGAAGCCACGGCCCTAGTGGAATGAGCTGTGATTCTTTCAGGAGGCTGCCGTCCGGCAGTCTCGTAAGCCAATCTGATGATGCTTTTAAGCCAAAAACAGAGAGAGGTAGAAGTTGCTTTTTGACCTCTCCTTTTACCAGAATAAACAACAAACAAGGAAGATGTTTGTCTAAAATCCTTTGTAGCATCTAAATAGAATTTTAGAGCACGAACTACATCCAAATTGTGCAACAAACGTTCCTTCTTTGAAACTGGATTCGGACACAAAGAAGGCACGACTATCTCCTGGTTAATGTTTTTGTTAGAAACAACTTTCGGAAGAAAACCAGGTTTAGTACGCAAAACCACCTTATCTGCATGGAACACCAGATAAGGAGGAGAACACTGCAGAGCAGATAACTCTGAAACTCTTCTAGCAGAAGAAATTGCAACCAAAAACAAAACTTTCCAAGATAATAACTTAATATCAACGGAATGTAAGGGTTCAAACGGAACCCCCTGAAGAACTGAAAGAACTAAATTGAGACTCCAAGGAGGAGTCAAAGGTTTGTAAACAGGCTTGATTCTAACCAGAGCCTGAACAAAAGCTTGAACATCTGGCACAGCTGCCAGCTTTTTGTGAAGTAACACAGACAAAGCAGAAATCTGTCCCTTCAAAGAACTTGCAGATAATCCTTTCTCCAAACCTTCAGAAAGCCTTTTCTATGTATCAGAGCTACTCACACATGCATCTGCATGTCATGCTTCCCAAAAACAAGTGCGCAATAGAGGCGCGAAAATGAGGCTCTGCCTATGATTAGGGAAAGCCCCTAGAGAATAAGGTGTCCAATACAGTGCCTGCCGGTTATTTTACATAATTCCCAAGAATAAAATAATTCCTCAAAGCTATGAAGTATTAAAAATGCTTATATATCAATCGTTTTAGCCCAGAAAATGTCTACCAGTCTTAACAGCCCTTGTGAAGCCCTTTATTCTTATGTAATAAAAATGGCTTACCGGATCCCATAGGGAAAATGACAGCTTCCAGCATTACATCGTCTTGTTAGAAATGTGTCATACCTCAAGCAGCAAAAGTCTGCTCACTGTTTCCCCCAACTGAAGTTAATTCCTCTCAACAGTCCTGTGTGGAAACAGCCATCGATTTTAGTAACGGTTGCTAAAATCATTTTCCTCTTACAAACAGAAATCTTCATCACTTTTCTGTTTCAGAGTAAATAGTACATACCAGCACTATTTTAAAATAACAAACTCTTGATTGAAGAATAAAAACTACAGTTAAACACCAAAAAACTCTAAGCCATCTCCGTGGAGATGTTGCCTGTACAACGGCAAAGAGAATGACTGGGGAAGGCGGAGCCTAGGAGGGATCATGTGACCAGCTTTGCTGGGCTCTTTGCCATTTCCTGTTGGGGAAGAGAATATCCCACAAGTAAGGATGACGCCGTGGACCGGACACACCTATGTTGGAGAAATGTATATTTTACTGTGCCAAATGTGAATAGTTTAATATATGTAACCTTCAGATATATGTGACCATATAAAGACACAACACAGTAATTTAATTTGTTCTGAGAACATTGCTTTATTTTTTTTAACTTAAAGTTTATGTAAACTTGAGCATAGTTGCTCAAGTCATAAAATAAAATTAAAAAAAATGAATGAGACTTTCATTCATCAAAATGTGTAGTATATACTTATAGCATTACAAGGTAAAATCTCAGAAGACAAGGTTAAGCTCCGTTCCTCCGCCCGCCATATTCATCAATTGAATGACAGATGACGAATTAGCAATCCACTAATCACTAACGTGGATTTGCAGATTTGTCATCCGTCAATCAATTGATGAATATGGCGGGAGGAGGAACGGCGCTAATCCAAAAACTCTTGAGTACTCAATCCCTCCTACCTCTCTAATTAGCCAGTCTTACGTATAGCCAAATAAGGAGAAGTAGAAAAGTAGGAAAGCACAGAGCAGGGAAATGAGGTGCAAAACTAGAATTACATTCAGAAAAAAAAAACTAAATAAATAGAGCGGGCCTAGTGGACTCTCACCACCTTGAAAGAAATGAATTTATCATGTATACATACATTTTTCTTTCTTTTGTAAAGGTGGTGAGAGTCCACAAGTCTTTTACATATAGGAACTAATACCCAAGCTGCGGAGTCCACGAGTAATGAGGGCGGGATAAAACATTTTTAGAAAAAAAATGTAGGCACCCAATTTCCAGAAACTGCTGACTGGAGAACTTTGCTACCAAAAGCTGTTTCCAAAGAAGCAAAAACATCAAAGCGGTAGAATTTTGAAAATTTATGCAGGGATGATCAGTTGCTGCTTTGCAAATTTGTTTTACAGAAGCCTCATTTTTAGATGCCAAGAAAGTGGAAACTGACTGGTAGAGTGATAGAGTGAGAAGTAATAGGCTTCGGGAGAGACATTTTCCGATTCCAAGTAAGCCTTGTGGATGAAAAGCTTTAACTTAGGAAGCACCGGCCAAGGCCTTCAGACCCTTGCATGGACCGTGAGATTGACGAACAAACTATAGAGGATTGCCTAAAATCTTTTGTGGCCTGAAGATAAAACTTTAAGGCTCTAGCTACATCCAAATTATGTAGAAACATTTCTTTAGAATTCTTAGGATTAGGACAAAGAGAAGAAACAACAATTTATTTATTAAAGTTGTCCGAACAAACTACTTTTGAGAAGAAATCAAATTTTGTTCTTAAAAAACTGCCTTATCTTCATGGAAAACTAGATAATGAGGATCACAAGAAAGAGCAGACAATTCAGAGACTCTTCCAGCTGAAGCGATCGCTAAGAGAAACAATACTTTCCAAGAAAGAAACTGAACGTCTATAGATTGCATAGGTTAAAATGGCAAAAAGTGCAAGACCTTTAAAACCAAATAAGGTTCCAAGGGTAAGACATTGGCTTAACAACTGGTTTTAATGAGACCAAAGCTTGAACACAACTCTGAGCATCAGGAAATTTAGCAATTTTCTTATGGTATAGAACCGAAAGGGCTGATATTTGACCTGTCAAAGAGCTAGCAGATAAGCCCTTATCTAAACCCTCTTGTAAAAATAGCAGAATTCTAAAAGAATATAGCAAAAAGAAAGAAACTGTATCCATAGGTACTATTGATACAATATGTTCAAGTATTTAAATATTATAGCCGGGACCATCAACCCCACAAATCCTAATAAAATAAATATTAGGAAGTGTAATCTACTACCTGAATGTGGAAACACACAACAGACCACTATATTTAACGTGTATGTGCTCAGATCATACACTCAAAATGCTAGTAGGAAGCGAAAGGCTCATTGGACCTCTTTGTGGGGAGAATATTTATCTGGCACGAAACTGCCATAATGCCAATAAATGCATTGGAAGATCTAGTAAGATCCAAACGTGTTGAAAGTCATCATCCATAGAGTGGTCTGAAATCTGATCAGAGAAACTGTCACACCACAGAGTAGAGGGTGCTGCCACACAGGCTATACTGACAACAAGCCTGAAAAAGAAACTATAAAAAGACTCTAATTTTCTGTCCATGGGATCTTTAAAAGAAGTACTATCCTCAACGGGAATAGTAGTACGCTAAGCCAAAGTGGAAATGGCTCTGTCTACCTTAGGGATGATCCCCCCAAAGACCTAAATTAGAAGACCGTAATTGAAACATTTTAAATCTTGAAGCTGGATTATAAGGAATCTCAGTTATTTACCTCTCTTTGATAATGATCTTGGTTATTGCATCAAGTTTGAAAATAAGAGCCAATTGCTTAACTGACTTTTCCTCAGCCGGTTTAGGATTTTGAACTCCTAACGTAGATAAAACATCCTTTAGTAAGGTACGAAGGTGTTCCAATTTAAACATAAAAGAGGATGAATCTGAGTCCTGTTCAGAGACAGACTCTTGACATATCTGAGGATTCTGAATCTTTGAAAATATTTTTAACATATCTAGCCTTGAGATAACTGGAATGGGAGGATAAATCCAAAGTAGGATTATTATCAGACAGATCTTTTGCGCTTAATTGGAGAAGGCATAGCCGCCAACATTTCAGAGACAGTAGAGCGTACAAAATCTTTAAAACCTGAAACAAAATCTGATAAACTCCCCTGTAAAGAACAAACAGGGAGGACAGACTGCTTTAGAGGCAAGAGCAGCATCAGATTGACAGGCATGAATTAGGTGATTCGTACAAGAATTGGAAATTTTCACAGGGAGAAAACATTTTGCACAAAATACACTTGCAAAGTCAAATGATCTGCCTTCTTAAAGATCCAAATTTACAGTAAATTTACAGCTAAGGAAAAACTCAGCTGTGGAACAAAGCGGACACATGCAATATAAGTACAGTAAAATTGAAAGCGCACCTGCATAGCGCTAGCGAAAAGCAAGAAAGGTTTTACGTTAACAATAAAAACTGTAAATTCCCAAAATTGTGTAACAAATGAATAGACTGCCAAATCACCATAAGGTTGCCCTTTAACATAATACCTCAGTCACTAAATGACTAAGTATATGAGGTGGTGTAAACTGTCTGAAAGATTAGTCCCCTGGCTATGATGTATTGTGTAATGCCTGTACCTATTAATAGCCTGTGGGCTATGTGAGTGCAAAGTGTAATTAAGTACTTACCTGAACTGCACCCACTCCACTCATTGCTGAAATTACAGCAGTAGAGCGCACATCCAGTGCTGTGTACGTCACAGCAGAGGATCACTGTAAGGAGTTTCTAGACAACCCAAAAAGCTTGTGACTAACTCCTACACTGGAAGTAATTGAGTCACTTCCCATATACTCCAATATACTCTGTCTTTCTGTAGCCGCTCTCTGAGGAGAACATAGACCCCAGACGGGGGTTTGAGAACCCCTCTCATTGAAGAAACGAACACCTCAATTCTTCACCCTCCTCCTGGGAAGCAAAAGATAAGACTGGCTAATCAGAGAGGTGGGATGGAATTAGTACTCTTGAAGTTTTTTTGGAATCTTTGCCTCCTGGTGGCCAGAAGTTGAATCCCAGACTTGTGGACTCTCACCACCTTACAAAATAAATTGTGTTTTATGTTCCTTTTAGAAATTTAACAGTTGAACTAAGACTTTTCACCTCTTTCATAAGATCTAAAGCTAAAAGAACAGTCTTTAACCCATATACTTAAAGGACATGAAACCTCAAATTGTTTCTTTCATGATTCAGATAGCGAATGCAATTTAAAAACAACTTTACAATTTACATCAATTATCTAATTTATTTCATTCTCAATGAATACTTTGATGAAAAGCAGGAAACCGCGTATGCAAGGTTGTTCCGTGCCCTTCTTTGTGGATTACAATGTTACTGTGTTTATTGCCATGCTTTTAACATTTATACAATAAAGAATTGAAGTTCAAGTCTGCCTCACGGGACTATTCCAGCACCACAGTGAGCTCGTCAGTATCCGAAAAAGAACATGTGTCCGTACTGAAGCAACGCTGTGAATGTGGCTACAGTAATGGTGGTAAGTGTACTAGTGTATGTTTTTTCCAATACTGATACTAGCTGGTGATTGGTGACTGCACATATATGCCTCTTGTCATTGGCTCACCAGATGTATTCAGCTAACTTGCAGTAGTTCACTGCTGCTCCTTTAACAAAGAATACCAAAATAATTAACCAAATTTGATAACAGAAGTCAAATGGAAAGTTGTTTCTAATTGTATGCTCTTTCAGAATCATGTGAATTTTAATGTCCTTTTAACTTTCTTGTAATAATGAGAACAGCAAGACAAAGAAGAATGGTTTCTTCAAGGGAATGAAGATCATGAACACCCACACGGAAACAGAGGATGATGTGTGTTTCGCCCTCCTCTGAGCCACAATATCATGAAATGTTTGAAATTAAACACACACTTTTTGTGAGGACTCGCAAATGAAACAAATAAGCATGATTCAAACAATGTATTAATAAGGTCAGGAAAACTATTCTGCAAGGAACCACTTGCAAAGGAATCAAATAATTTAAGTCTAGAGAGATCAGAAATAGATAAGAGCATGAAGTAAACATCTAGTATGGATCTAACTGTATTATTCTACACATAACTATATGCAAAGACCCTTGTCTGGTTCACAAAAAGGGTGTGTAGCTCCTAAATATTCTGTCTCATGATACAGATAAAACACAGAAAACCACATGCAAAAGTATTATATAAGTTTCTGCAAAACAGAGATTAAAGTAATAAAAAAAACCATATATAATATTAAAAAATATGAGAGAGAAAAAGAAAGAGAAATTATTGGAACGACTGGTCTATAAATCGGCTAACTCAATTTCTCACAACTCCTTACTTGATCCACTACTACAATCTGGTTTCTGCCCTAAATACTCACCAAAAACCGCTCTTAAGTAACAAATGACCTGTTATCAGCTAAAGCAAAAGGCCACTACTCCTTACTAATTCTTCTTGACCTGTCAGCTGCTTTTGACACAGACTACCATCCTCGCCTCCTAAAAATACTACATTAATTTGGCATCCAAGACACAGTCCTCTCCTGGCTTGCTTCATATCTCTCAAACCGCTCGTTTTCAGTTTCCTTTAACAACATACCTTGTGATCATATGCCTCTCTCAGTTGGGAGTACCGCAAGGCTCTGTCTTGGGTCCCTTGCTTTTCTCTCTCTATACATCCTCCCTTGGAAACTTATAGCCTCCTTTGGATCCCAGTACCACTTATATGCTGATACCCAAATCTATCTTTCCTCTCCTTATATCTCTCCTTCTTTACTCAACCAGATTTCTAACTGCCTCTCTGCAATTTCCACTTGGATGTCTTCAAACTACCTCCAACACCTGACATTTCCCTGACGGTTGGAGACTCTATTCTCAATACCTCACCCCAGGTCCGCTGTCTTGGGATCACAATTGACTCAGAACTCACATTCAACCCACATATACAAGCACTTACCAAATCCTGCCGTTCACACCTATGCAACATTTCCAGAATTCGTCCCTTCCTTACTCAAAAAAAACTACAAAAATACTATTTCATTCCCTCATTTTGTCACACATTGATTATTGCAATCTACTTCTAAATGGCCTTCCAAAACACCACCTCTCATCTCTCCAATCTATTATGAATGCTTCTGCTAGACTCATCCACCTAAGTCGCCGATCTACATCAACTGCACCGCTCTGCCAGTCTCTACACTGGCTCCCCATATACTCCAGAATACAATTGAAAAGTATTAACCTTAACTTACAAAGCACTCAACAGTCTAACTCCCAACTATATTTCTTCTCTCATTGTGACATATTCCACATCTCGTCCTCTTCGATCAACCTCTGACTTACGTCTCTCCACTCCTGTTATTTCGTCCCACTCCCATCTCCAAGAATTCTCACGTGTTGCTCCTGGCCTCTGGAACTCTCTACCCCGCTCCATAAGACTGTCTCCTACCTTGTATAGCTTCAGACGCTACTTGAAAACCCACCTATTCAGAGAGGCTTACCATTTCCCCTCCATATCTCATCCTAGCCAAACTTAAACATGAACTGCCTGACTCACTGCAGCAACTACAACCAATGTGACAAGCTACCCCAACCTTATGTCTCTGCACCCTAAACCTGTAGACTGTGAGCTCTCCGGAGATGGGCCCTCTTCCTTCTGTACTAGATTTGTTTAGTTTATCACAAATTCTTGTCACTGTATACCCCTATCATTGTACCCAGCACTACGGAATTTGGTGGCGCTATACAAATAAATGATAATAAATAATAAAAGAAAGAAAAAGAAAGAGAAAGAGAGAAAAAGAAAGAAAAAGAAAGGAGAAAAAAAAGAGAGAAACAGAAAGAGAAAGAGAGAAAAAGAAAGAAAGAAAAAGGAGAAAAAAAAAGAGTGAAACAGAAAGAGAGAAAAAGAAAGAGAAAAAGAAAGTGAAAGAGAGAGATTCCCCCATACAACTATATTGCATTACAGTTTTAGAATACATACCGTGCATATGCTTTCCTCATTGCGTAAAGAGTTTCTCCCTGTGCTGACAGGACCATGTAAGGGATTGAGTAGCGGGATGGACTCATTAGGAGGAGGGCATTGAGGCAAACATGTTTCCCTTGAAATCCTGTCTATTGGTGTTGAATGTAGTCCAGGAAGCAAAGAAGCTGATGCTGCACCCAACTGCCTCAACTCCTCTATTACAACTTGTACTCCTCGTATTTCATCAGGCTCCTCATCCTCTGACATTTTGCATCTCACATTCGTGTTTGGTGGGGTTTTAGGACTCTCTTGTTGCTCGCACACCCTTTTCAGCCCACTGACTTCTTCTTGAAGTTGGCTCAGGAGGCTGCCATTAGCTTTGGCTACACCGAGAGCAGCTTCTGCCAACCCTACTGCTTTCTCAACTCGCTGATAGATAAGATGCAGAAGTTGCTCAGATCCTTGTACCGCAACACCCTGGCCAGTTACAGTGATTGGGGTTACTCCTTCAACAGGATTTGTACTACCCTTATTGCTTTCATTCCCACATCCACATTTTCCATCGAGTTGGGGTGGAGGGGAGAACAGAATAGTTGCACTAAATGACATATTTATGGAATGTTAACCAATGGATAAACTCTATAAGCCCTTGCAGATCTTTATAAGATTCTTGTAAATATATTGCATCAAAATAAATATCCTGAGGTAAAATATGCTCTATCAATAAAAAATACACAAAACTACATGTCCATCAGTTATTTAACTATTACTCTTTAAAATAACAACTAAAAATTTTGTTTATTAATATTTTGGTATTTTACTGTTCCTTGTGTATCACTATTTTTCTATATATAACACTTCTATATTATGTTCATGCTTTCTTTATAAATATTATTAACAATAAGCTAGTGTAACAATCTATGGAATCAAGTACCAAAAAAATAATATAATTTACTATACAGGAGATGTCTTCATTGACCTATTGCTTCACATATAAAATAGTAATGTAACATAAAATAATTTGCAATTAGATTAAAAGATCCATATGTACATATTTGCAAAATATGGTGTTCCAAAATTCCATTCATTCGTGTTTGTGTCAAATCTGTTATGGCATATTAAGGAGTTCATACAGATTATTCTAGGATAGCGACTCTCAACTCTGAGTAGCAAGTACCCATACAGGTATAATATTTTCCTAAATATACCCTAACCACAACAAACAAACCCACCCCTTCCTTGCTAACTTGTGTCACTGTCTTTCTAATACATCATCCTGGATGTCCTCTCACTACCTTAAAGGGACAGTATACACTCATTTTCATATAACTGCATGTAATAGACACTACTATAAAGAATAAGATGCACAGATACTGATATAAAAATCCAGTATAAAATGGTTTAAAAACATAGTTAGAAGCTTTCAGTTTAGCTCTGTTGAAAAGGCAGTTGGAAAGCCCTCTGCAAGTGGGAAATAAGACACTCCCCCTCCCCCTTCCTTTGCATATGAAAAAAGACCCTTTACACAAACAGAAGCAAGCTGGAGAAGGTAGTTGACGGTATTCAAATAAAACTTTGGGGCTTGGTTAGGAGTCTGAATATCAGAGCAATGTTATTTAAAAATAAGCAAAATTATAAATTTAAAAAAAAAAAAAAAAAAAAAAAAAAAAAACTTTATGGGCTTTATAAATAGATCATCTACAAAACATTTATGCAAAGAAAAAAAATGAGTGTATAATGGCCCTTTAAAGGAAATCTCTTCAAAGCACAGCTCCTTATCCCCCCACTTCTTCCAAAATCTCTCTATTCCCCAATTTTCTTTAACTATTGATAATAACCCTGCATGCCCAGTGTCTTGGGGTCACACTTGAATTAGATTATTGAAGGGCTATTAAACCCCCCCCCCAAAAAAAATTGTGTTTGAGCACACCATTTAAAAAATAAAAAAGTCTCCAATTTACTTCTATTATCAAATTTGCTACGTTCCCATGATATTCTTTGATGAAGAGATACCTAGGTAGGCATCTGGATCACTATATGGCAGGAAATAGTGCTGCCCTCTAGTGCGCTTGCAAATGAATAACATTTGTGCAAAACTGCTGACATATAGTGCTCCAGAAATGGTCCGGCTCCTAAGCATACATCCCTGCTTTTGAACAAAAGATACCAAGATAAAGGAGAAAAATAAAATGAGAATAGGAGTAAATTAGAAAGTTGTTTAAAAATGCCTGTTCTATCTGAATCATAAAAGAAAAAAAAAATGTGGGTTTCGTATCCATTTTAAGTTTTGAAAATAGCACTTTCCACAATCCATTGAAAAAGATACAGCACAAATGACTGCACCAATCTTTATGAAATTTGGTGCGCAGATAGATATGCCTACTAGGTACTTTGTTCGCATAATTTAAAAATGAGAAGCGATTGCTGAGACATAAAGGTTTAAAATAACTTATCTTTCTATGTTTTGAGCATTCTCGGTAGAAGTAAAAAGCTGAAAGAATTAACCCCTTACCCCAATCGGACACAGAACTACGTCATGTAGTACAAAGCTCAGCATACCCCATAACGTAGGTCTACGTTCGACACGCTGAAAGCCCATGCAGTATCAGTTGTCAAGTGAAAACTGAGTCTGATGGCATTTGGCTGCAAAATGGTGGGATGAAATATACCAAAATGGGTTAATACCTTTTGTTGTCTTCTTAAAAAAACATATATAGTTCTGAGAGGTTAATAAAAAAAAACAACAAGGCTCTATTTCTGTTTAAATGGAGTGATAGCAAAAATGCTAAAAATTCTTAGGTATTTTGGGCATGTTTTACTCTAATTATTATTATTATTATTATTATCGGTTATTTGTAGAGCGCCAACAGATTCCGCAGCGCTAATACTCCCGGTAGCCACAGGGTTAATGAAGGCATTGTCAGTAGCAACTTTTGAGGGTGCAGGTGTTGTAAAATCATATACTAGAGAAAATAAGGTAACTTTAAGGGACAGTATACTTGAAAATAGTTTAAAAAATGATAATCCCTTTACTACCTCTTCCCCAATTTTGCATAACCAAAACGGTTATATTAAAGCAATGGTTTTCAAAGCTGTCCTCAGGCCTCTCTAACAGGCCACATTGAGAATATCTGAACTGGAGCACAGGTGAAAAAATAAATCGGCTGATTAGTAAACCTGGTTATTTTACCCGCTCTCATCCAAGGTAATCCTGAAAACCTGGCCTGTTGGGGAGGCCTGAGGACAGGTTTGAAAACCAGTGTATTAAAGTGATGGTAAACAATATGTAAATATGTATATAAAAAAGGTATATAAAGATATATATATATATTATATATATATATATATATATATATATATATATATATATATATATATATATTCTTTTTTTTTTCTTTTACAAGATATGCCAAGTCCACGGGTTTCATCCTTACTTGTGGGATATTAACCTCCTGCTAACAGGAAGTGGCAAAGAGCACCACAGCAGAGCTGTTACATAGCTCCTCCCCTAACTTCTCCCCCCAGTCATTCTCTTTGCCTATGCTAGTAATAGGAAGGGTAAAGTGATAGTGGTGACAAAATGATAGTTTTAATTTCTCCAACCAAGATATTTTTTATTTTAAACAGTACCGGTGAGTACTATTTTAATCAGGGAGGATATGGAAGAAGATTTCTCCCTGAAATTGATGATCTTAGCAGCAGTTACTAAGGTCATTTATGGTTCCCACAAATCTGAAGGTAATATGAAGGAAACTCTTCAGTGTGGAGGACGGTCTCATTTGAGGTATCTGTCAGCCTAATTTTTCTGAGGAAACCTTGTATATCAGAATTGGCTGTATTTGGTTCCTTATAAGGAACAGGGTAAGCACTAGTCCTAAATGTAAAGGGGAGTTACTGTCCTACTGGGTGTTTTTTTCTTTATTGCAAGCATATAATTGATACTGGGACCTTTTGTTCATAAATTTATATGAAGCAACAGTAAAAGAAATCTCTATTTATTTATTTTATTATTAAGACAGTTTGGACCACTTGGCTGTTTATAACCGCTTCCCATGCGGTAGTTGAATTTCTAAGTGCGACGTCCATTGTGGGCGGGGCCTATTTTCACGCCTCAGTTGCGCAGTTTGGGCCCTATCTGTGTTTTACACTATCCGGATTGGTGTTGATTCATTTGGCAGTTCTCTGGGGGCAGGTAGGCGCCACAGCAGAGCTGTGGCGAAGTGCATGGGTCATTATTTAGAAAATTGTATTATTTTTTTTATTTAATGTTCCTGTAGAGAGTAAATTCAATCGTTGCATGTCGATGCAATCATTTTTGGCAAACTTATACATCCATACATAGTTTTTAAACATTCATAGACGTTTTTAAGCGTATTTGGGAAAAAAATGTGTGCTTTTATTTCTTAAAGGCACAGTACTCGTTTTTTTGCAAAATTGTTTTTGTTAATAAACTATTTACCAACTGTTGTGGTTATTACTACTTTGTTCAACATGTCTGACATTGAGGAAACTCATTGTTCTATATGTTTAGAAGCCATTGTGGAACCCCCTCTTACTTTGTGTACCTCTTGTACTGATAGAGCCTTACAATGTAAGGATCATATTTTAGGAAATGAAAGTGTGTCTAAGGATGATTCTCAGTCTGAAGAGAATCAGGATATGCCATATAATTTTCCTCAAGTGTCGCAACTTTTAACACCCACACAAGTGACACCTAGAATGTCTAATTCTTTTACTTTGCAAGATATAGCTACAGTTATGTTAACTACTCTCAATGAGGTATTTTCTAAACTGCCAGGTTTGCAGGGTAAACGCAGTAGGCCAGGTATTAATGTAAATACTGAACACTCTGATGCTTTATTAACTATTTCCGATGTACCCTCACAATGCTCTGAATTGGGGGTTAGGGAATTATTGTCTGAGGGTGAAATTTCAGATTCAGGGAATATTTTACCTCAGACAGATTCAGACTTTGCGTCCTTTAAATTTAAACTTGAACACCTTTGTCTGTTACTCAGGGAGGTCCTAGCAACTCTGGATGATTATGAACCCATTACAATTCCTCCAGAAAAATTGTGTAAGATAGATAAATATCTAGAAGTTCCTACTTACACTGAAAAGAATTTCGGAAATTGTTAGAAAGGAATGGGATAGACCAGGTATACCGTTCTCTCCCCCTCCTAATTTTAAGAAAATGTTTCCCATATCAGATACCATTAAGAACTCTTGGCAAACGGTCCCTAAGGTGGAGGGAACAATATCTACTCTAGCTAAGCGTAAAACTATACCTATTGAAGATAGTTGTGCTTTCAAAGACCCTATGGATAAAAAAATTAGAGGGTCTTCTAAAGAAATTATTTATTCACCAGGGTTTCTTGTTACAACCTGCTGCCTGCATTATTCCAATAACTACAGCGGCGGCTTTTTGGTTTGACGCCCTTGAAGAGTCTCTGAAAGTAGAGACGCCCCTAGACGACATTTTGGACAGAATTAAAGCTCTCAAACTAGCTAATTCTTTTATCACTTATGATGTTTTTCAGATTACTAAATTAGCAGCAAAACATGCAGGTTTTGCAATATTGGCGCGCAGAGCGCTATGGTTAAAATAGTGGTCTGCTGATGTATCATCAAAGTCTAAACTGTTAACTATTCCTTTGAAGGGTAAAACTCTGTTTGGCCCTGAATTGAAGGAAATCATTGCGGACATTACTGGAGGTAAAGGCCATGCCCTACCTCAAGATAAACCTCTAAGGAAAGGTAAACAAAATAATTTTTTTTTTTTTTAATTAGCTTTATTGAGATAGTAAAAAACGGATTTACAGGTTGAGGAGACGCAGCTCCAAATTTGTACATATTAGAGGTAGCAGTACATGTTTGGTATTGGGCTAATTCAAATTTACTATCATAACAACAACACAACATTGGACTGGACCGGCAAACACTTACTAGGAATTCTGGCCTTCAGCATATGGAAAAGAACTCTAGAAAAGAACCAGGGAAAGCCGTTATCAAATTCTGACACTTCTCGTTTATTAAAATATTTCAGGGGAGAGCTCCAATCATTAGACTCCCTTATTTCTCCATATAACTAATGTATGATATTGGACCCACCTATCTATCTTTAAGGTATATTTCCCATAGTGAAACAACTTGTGCATAAACTTCCATTCTATCCGTTCGTAAGTAGTAGAGTTCCTCGAGGTGAACCAATTCGGAGACTCTTTTAACCCACATCTCTATAGTAGGGGGATCTTTTGACCTCCAGTTCTTAGCTATCAAAAATGTTATGCTATTTGACATAATAAAGAACAGTTTAAGGGAGGGCTTATGCTTAATTTTTGGGGGTTTATTTAGTAACCAGAGTAGGGGATCTAAGGGGAATTGTATTTCAAGTATGTCTTCTATTTCTAAGATAACTGATCTCCAAAGATTTTGTATGACTGTGCACCACCACCACATGTGGGCCATGCCACTGTTGGTATGGCCACAGCGCCAGCATTTGTTTTGGGATTTGTGAAATAGACGGTGAAGTTTATTAGGTGTGTAGTACCATCTATGGAGCAGTTTTAAGTTAATTTCCATAGTAGCTGTGGAGATAGAGGTCTTGAGTGTTGTGCATATTATTTTCGATCTGACATGTTGTGGGATTATTATCCCTAAGTCTCTTTCCCAACTTTCCATGTAGGGAATAGGGTGTCCCGGAAAAGGTGTGATCAGTATCTTATATATCAGTGATAGGGTATGTTGGATTGGTGGGTCTCTGATGCATAACTGTTCGAATGAGGTTAATGGTCTGGTCATGTTGGAAGATTGGACATGAGTTGTGAGGAAGTGGTGTATTCGTCGGTATGTGAACCAATTAGTTAAACAGGAGAAGCCTTGTTGTATTAAGTCTGTTTGTGGTTTGATCTGTTCGTTGCGGACAACCCAGCAAACTGGGAAGTCATGGAGATGTGAGGAATAGGAGTCTTTATTTATGTTAGGTCCTAGATCTAATTCACCGTTTTTCACCAGGGATGTCAATGGGGAGGGTCTAGAGGAAAGGTACAGGAATAAGGTTAGTATCTTATGCCATGACAGATAGGTTTCTGTGATAGTAATAGTCGACTGGGGGGTCTCGCCTCGGGGATGTTTAAAGGCCCAACATGGGCTGCTAAGATTTTGGGATCGAGCAATTCTATGTTCCATATCAACCCACCTCTTGTGTTGTTTATGAACATTCCAGTACACAATTCTCTGTAGGAATATTGCATACCTATAATAAATTAAGTTGGGTAGGCCTAGACCTCCTTGTAGCTTAGGGAGGGACATAATTTTATTAATTCTAGGATGCTTTTTATTCCATACAAAATCACTAAGCGCACGTTGCAGGGAAGGTAAATATCGTTCTGGTAGAGGGATAGGTAGGGTTTGAAGGATATATACAATTCTGGGGAATACATTCATTTTTATTAGGTTAATGCGACCCAACCAAGATAGTTTTTTGGATCTCCAAGTCGAGAGGTCTCCAATTACTTCAAATTTAATTTTTTCATAATTTAGTTGGATCAGCGCCTCCATAGATGTGGCTAGATGTATTCCTAAGTACTTAAGATGGCATTTGTTCCATTTGAGTGGGGATAGGTTTACTAATTGTTCTGTTTCCCGCGGCCCAATGGTAATATTTAGTATTTCGGATTTTGTAATATTGACCAAGAAGTTGGACATATCATGGAGAACTTGAAATTCCCTAACCAGTCAGTCAAAGTAAATAGTTAGTCATCAGCAAACAAAGATATGGTGTATTGCTGATCATCTATTGTAACACCTGCAATATCTGGATGGGATCTGATCCTAACTGCTAATGTCTCGATTACGCAAGCAAACAACAAAGGCGACAATGGACACCCCTGCCGTGTTCCATTAGATATTGTGAACGGTCCTGATAGGGTTCCATTTATTAGTACCTTGGCGCTAGGGTTAGTGTATAGAGATATTATTCTTTGTATCGCCTTCTCCCCAAATCCCATGGCCTGAAGTGTCATCTGTAGATAATCCCAGGCAACACGGTCAAAAGCCTTATCTGCATCGATAGAGAGTGCTATTAGTGGCAATTTATGGTCTTGGGCATAAAAGATTGTATTTAAGGCTCTGACCGTGTTGTCTTTCGCTTCCCTCCCCACAACAAAGCCCACTTGGTCAGGGTGTATAAGATCAGGTAACAGGCTGTTGATTCTATTTGCTAATAATTTCGAGTATATTTTTATATCGGCATTTAACAAGGATATTGGGCGGTAGCTAGTGGGTTCATCGGGGGGTTTCAATAGTATAGATATATGGGCTTCTAGGGCTGATCCTGAGAAAGGGTGGGTAGAATCTATATAGTTAAAATACTGCAATAGATGCGTAGATAGCTGCTCCGCGAAGGTTGAGAAATATTTGTATGTGTAACCGTCAGGGCCTGGAGCTTTACCGGTGGGCAAATTTTTAATTACAAGTTGTGATTCTTTTAGCGAGAAAGGCTTGTCTAGCGTTTCCTTTTGTAATTGGGTTATTTGGGGAAGTTTTAATTTAGTGAGGTATACTGATATTAGTTGTTGTCGAGATTGATTAACTAGATCTTCGTTTTGTGGGCGTGAAGGAAGATTGTATAGTTTGTGGTAGTACTTTCTAAATGTTTCAGCAATTGCCTGTGTAGATCGGTGGGATCTCCCCTCACTATCTTTTATGTGAAGAATATAGTTAGATTTTGTTTTCTTCCTTATGTATCTGGCTAGAGAACGACCTTGTTTATTTAAATCAATGTATGAGTGCTGGTAAACAAAATAATTTTTGTTCCTTTCGAAATTTCAGAGGAGTACCCTCTGCATCCCCTTCCACCAATAAGCAGGAAGGAAATTTTGCTCAGTCCAAGTCTGTCTGGAGACCTAATCAGACCTGGAATAAGTGTAAACAAGCCAAAAAGCCTGCTGCTGCCACAAAAACAGTATGAAGGGCCAGCCCCCGATCCGGGACCGGATTTAGTAGGGGGCAGACTTTCTCTCTTTGCTCAGGCTTGGGCAAGGGATGTGCAGGATCCCTGGGCATTAGAAATTGTGACCCAGGAATATCAACTGGAATTCAAAAATTTTCCCCCAAGAGGGAGATTTCATCTTTCACGTTTGTCTGTAGACCAGACAAAAAGAGAGGCGTTCTTACATTGTGTAAAAGACCTCTATTCCATGGGAGTAATTTGTCCAGTTCCAAAAATGGAACAGGGACAGGGGTTTTACTCAAACCTTTTCATGGTTCCAAAAAAAGAGGGAACTTCCAGACCTATTTTGGATTTAAAGTTCCTGAACAAATTTCTCAGGGTCCCATCATTCAAGATGGAGACTACACGAACAATCTTACCAATGATCCAGGAGGGTCAATACATGATCACCGTGGACCTGAAGGATGCGTATCTCCACATTCCTATCTACAAGGATCATCATCAGTTTCTAAGGTTTGCCTTTCTGGAAAAGCATTATCAGTTCGTGGCCCTTCCCTTTGGGTTGGCGACAGCTCTAAGAATCTTCACAAAGGTGCTAGGGTCCCTTCTAGCGGTCCTCAGGCCGCGGGGCATAACAGCAACGCCCTATCTGGACGATATTTTGATTCAGGCGTCAACTTATCATCTGACCAAATCTCACACGGACATTGTGCTGTCCTTTCTAAAGAACTCACGGTTGGAAAGTGAATATAGAAAAGAGTTCACTTGTTCCACAAACGAGAGTTCCATTCTTAGGAACTCCGATAGACTCGGTAGACATGAAAATATTCCTGACGGAGGTCAGAAAATCAAAGATTCTAAATACTTGCCGAGCTCTTCAGTCCATTCCTCGGCCATCAGTGGCGCAGTGTATGGAGGTCATTGGATTAATGGTAGCAGCAATGGACATCGTCCCGTTTGCTCGCTTTCATCTCAGGCCACTGCAACTATGCATGCTCAGACAGTGGAATGGGGATTATGTGAATTTATCTCCTCAGATAAATCTGGATCAAGAGACCAGAGACTCTCTTCTTTGGTGGTTGTCACAGGATCATCTGTCTCAGGGAACGTGCTTCCGCAGACCAGCATGGGTAATCGTGACAACGGACGCCAGCCTCTTGGGCTGGGGTGCAGTCTGGAATTCTCTGAAGGCTCAGGGAACCTGGACTCCAACGGAGTCTCAGTTGCCAATCAATATTCTGGAACTGAGAGCAATTTTCAATGCGCTTCAGGCGTGGCCTCAGCTGGCCCTGACCAAGTTCATAAGATTCCAGTCGGACAATGTCACGACTGTAGCATATATCAATCATCAAGGGGGAACAAGAAGTTCTCTTGCAATCATAGAGGTATCAAAGATAATCCGATGGGCAGAGATTCACTCTTGCCATCTTTCAGCAATCTACATCCCAGGAATAGAGAAATGGAAGGCGGATTTTCTAAGTCGTCAGACTTTTCATCCAGGGGAGTGGGAACTCCATCCGGAGCTATTTGCATCATTGATTCATCAATGGGGCAAACCGGAATTGGATCTGATGGCATCTCGACAGAATGCCAAACTTCCTCGCTACGGGTCCAGGTCAAGGGATCCCCAGGCTGTACCGATAGATGCGCTAGCAGTACCTTGGTCGTTCAACCTGGCTTATGTGTTTCCACCTTTTCCTCTCCTGCCTCGTGTGATTGCAAGAATCAAACAGGAGAGAGCTTCAGTAATTCTAATAGCGCCTGCATGGCCACGCAGGACTGGTGGACGTCTTCTCTGCCACCGCAGAGACTACCATTGAGACAGGACCTTCTCATTCAAGGTCCGTTCCAACATCCAAATCTAAATTCTCTGCAGCTGACTGCCTGCAGATTGAACGCTTGATCTTATCTAAGCGGGGATTCTCTGAGTCGGTCATTGATACTCTGATTCAGGCTCGCAAGTCTGTCACTAGAAAGATTTACCATAAAATATGGCGTAAATATCTTTATTGGTGTGAATCTAAGGGTTACTCATGGAGTAATATAAGGATTCCTAGGATCTTGTCCTTTCTCCAAGAAGGATTGGAAAAAAGGATTATCTGCTAGTTCTCTGAAAGGACAAATTTCTGCTTTATCAATTTTATTACACAAGCGTCTGGCGGATGTCCCAGACGTTCAGTCTTTTTGTCAGGCTTTAATCAGAATCAAGCCTGTGTTTAAATCTGTTGCTTCACCATGGAGTCTGAATTTAGTTCTTAAGGTTCTTTAAGGGGTTCCGTTTGAACCCATGCATTCCATAGATATTAAACTTATCTTGGAAGGTTTTATTTTTAGTTGCTATCTCTTCTGCTCGAAGAGTTTCTGAGCTTTCTGCTTTACAATGTGATTCGCCTTATCTTATATTCCATTCTGATAAGGTGGTTTTACGTACTAAACCTGGATTCCTTCCTAAGGCTGTTTCAGATAAGAATATTAATCAGGAAATTGTTGTTCCTTCCTTGTGTCCTAATCCTTCTTCTAAGACGGAACGTCTATTACATAACTTGGATGTGGTCCGTGCTTTAAAGTTTTACTTACAAGCGACCAAGGATTTCAGACAAACATCCTCTCTTTTTGTTGTTTATTCTGGAAAACGTAGGGGTCAAAAAGCTACAGCTACCTCTCTCTCTTTTTGGCTGAAAAGCATCATCTGCCTGGCATATGAGACTGCTGGACAGCAGCCTCCTGAAAAAATGACGGCTCATTCTACTAGAGCTGTGGCTTCCACATGGGCTTTCAAAAACGATGCTTCTGTTGAACAGATTTGTAAGGCTGCAAATTGGTCCTCCCTTCATACTTTTTCCAAATTTTACAAATTTGATACTTTTGCTTCTTCTGAGGCTATTTTTGGGAGAAAGGTTCTTCAAGCAGTGGTGCCTTCAGTTTAGGTTCCTGTCTTGTCCCTCCCTTTCATCCGTGTCCTAAAGCTTTGGTATTGGTATCCCCCAAGTAAGGATGAAACCCGTGGACTCGGCCTATCTTGTAAAAGAAAAGGAAAGGAAATTTATGCTTACCTGATAAATTGATTTATTTTACGATATGCCGAGTCCACGGCGCACCCTGTCATTTTTAGACAGGATTTATTTTATTTTTTCAAAACTTCAGTCCCCTCTGCACCTTTTAGCTTTTCCTTTCTCTTCCTATACCTTCAGTCGAATGACTGTGGGGAGGAGTTAGGGGAGGAGCTATGTAACAGCTCTGCTGTGGTGCTGTTTGCCACTTCCTGTTAGCAGTAGGTTAATATCCCAAAAGTAAGGATGAAACACGTGGACTCTGCATATCGTAAAAGAAATCAATTTATCAGGTAAGCATAAATTTCCTTTTTTTATTTGATGTGCTAATAGTGTTAGCATAATTGTTTTTCAAAGATAATGTTTAGTAAAATAAATATAAGTCCGTCATGTACCTTCCCTACGGCCACTTAGATTTTCAAGTCTCCAATGCAGTGACGTTCAGCGGGCTGGACCTCTCTACACGTCACAGATTTGGGTGTAGGGAAGGTACATGATAGCCAGGACAACAGGCACTTTTACTCGATGTGCGCTACAGTGCAGCCGGTTCACCGCGCATGCTCTAATCTGTCAGCTATGTCCCACAAGTAAACAGTGAATCACGAGATTCACTGTTTTCTTTTAAGAATTGCATTACTGCACAGATAGAGAAAGTATTATTTTGCATTGTCCAAATAAGTTGCCAATATTGTATGACTTACTAAGTTCTTCCGGTGTAAACAGTTACAGCATGTCTCCAATCTGGAAGCTTTTGGCAAAATTCCAAGTAAACACTGAATAGTAATGAAAGCTACCATTCAGTGTTTACTATAGGATCACTGTGGACTGCCCTCACCAAGTATGTGTGAGCCACTCATGCACCCGCTTTGTGACGTCCAATACTAGTTGAAGATGATTGGCTAAAAGATTCTGGGACAAAAGACAGAGTAGCGAATGCATGTTTCCTTCACATATCCTAATAGAAAACAGCAAGTCGTTTGACATTACTTTGGATTGGCTGAATGTGCAGAGTGGGGGGGAAAAATGACTAGCAAGGGGGAAAACAATAGTCTTCATACTAAAGAGGTGGAAATATACATTTTACACGTAGGAACAAAAAAAAAAAAAAAAACAACAAAAAACAAACATTTTCTCCCATATTTTTTGCATGCTCTTTTTAATGGCACTTTGAAGATAGTTTACCATAACTTTAATACACTTTTTACCTCTGTAATTATCTTGTATCTAAGCATCTGCAAACTGCCCCCTTAATTCAGTGCTTTTTACAAACTTGCATTTCAGCCAATTAGTGCTGATACATGCATAACTCCACAGGAGTGAGCACAATGTTATCTAATATGGCACACACAAACTAGCACTGTCTAGCTGTGAATATATAGACAGCCTTCAAGGGTTTAAAATTAGTATATGGCCTACCTACGTTTAGCCTTCAAAAAAAGAATACCAAGAGAACAAAGCAAATTTGATGATAAAAGTAAATTGGAAAGTTTAATTTAGATTTTACTGTGTAAGTGATCATGTGCAACCAGCTAGTACTGTAACTAGTGTCTATATATCTTTATAAAATTCAGTGACAAAAAAATAAAAAATATTTTAGTTGTAAAGAAAACAGGACAGTAAACTTATAAATTAATGACAAAAAAAAAAAAAAAAAAAAAAAGGATTTTAAGGATTTAGCCCCCCCCACCAACAAAAAAAAACCCACACACTTATCTTGCCTTCCTTGCTAGAACCTTCTGCTCCTAATCGCAGCGCGCCCGATCGTGCCATTGAACTAAAATGTAGCACACTACTGCGCTGGGCTTCTTTACCTCTGGAGTGCGCTACATTTAGTTAATTGGTGCAATCGGACGCGCTGTGATTAGACAGTGTGCACAACACACTTGGATGGAAGGATGGAAGGGAGCAGAAGAGGATGGCAGAGAACTACAGTTTAATTTTTTTATTACAGGTGTTGCTAGGTTAAAGTAAAAGTCAATCCTAGCATTCGTGAAAAGCTAGGATTGACCATTGAAACAAATAAAGGGGACTTCTATTCATGGAGTATAAAATACTTCATGCAGAAAGCTTTTATTTGTTTCAAGCGTTCGCAATTCTGAGCAGCTCAGGCAGCCCACGGCGGAATGCGGTTTTGCTAGAGAGGTGACAATTTCACCTCTTAGCAAATAGCTGTGCGGGAAATCTGGCACCCAAGGGCGCCAAGCCATATTTCCTGCACGGCTATTGGCTAAGAGGTGAGAACGTCACCTCTCTAGCAAAACAGCGTTCTGCCATAGGCAGTTCAGAACGGTGAACGCTTGAAACAAGTAAAGGAGGTTTCAGCATGAAGTATTTTATACTTCATGAATGAAAGTCCCCTTTATTTGTTTCAACAATCAATCCTAGCGTTTCACAAATGGTAGGATTGACTTTCAATTTAATGCAGTGCAGAATTATGTAACATTCATTTCTACGTTTACTGGCCCTTTATGCTCACAGAAATCATTTCAGAAATGTTTTTTCAGTCTTTTTATGTTCTACTGTATATATTAAACATAAAGTAAAACATAAGCAAACACACAGCTAGGCATATTGCATAAACACTTTAAACAACTTTAGTTAAAGTGAATGTAAAGTTCAATGAGTGACAGGTTTTTTAAAAAAAATACTATTAAAAACAGGGGCACTTTCATTCATTAAAATGAACATTGCAGCGTTAGTTTAAATACTTACCATTTTCTTTAGGAAACCTAGACCGGGGATCCTCCGCCCGCAGCTCCTCTGTACTTAGCATATCGATGACTAAACCGGCTTCCTCCAATCGTTGCATGGCCTCACAAGCTGGACGCCTCTGGGTGCTCACAACGATTGAAGGAAGCCAGTGTCGTCATTGCGGTGCTAAGAACAGAGGAGCAGCGGGCAGAGGATCGCCAGTCTGTGTTTCCTATTTAAAAACAAAACGCTGCAATGTAAATTTTAATAAATGAAAAAGTGTCCCTGTTTTTAATAGTATTTTTTTAAAAAAAAACAGGCACTCATTCATTTAACTTTACATGCACTTAAAAAAAAACAAAAAAAAAACGCATTCTTTGTATTTTTGGAGTAAAGCCTTTTGGAAGCAGCAATCCACTGCAGGCCAGGGCTACATGAGAAGCTGTCTGATCTATAAGGTGGGTATATGGCTGACAGGACTGCAGAGTCTGGGATCTAAATCCGAGGTAAAATTGCAAACCCAATTTTTCATCCAGTATTTTAATGAAATAGGGATAGGTATTAAACAAATCGGCTGTCATGTAGACGTAAATTATATAAAGGAACCTACAATAACAAACTAAAATTAAGAGTATAGAATAGTATGCTGCTCTCCACGGCTATTTATGCAAAACTAAACGATTACGCTATAACATACGGTTTTCGTTACAGAAACGTGCATTTAAAATATATATTTTAGTGCGCTAACACACAAGTTTATTACTCCGGTTTCATTACTGTAATTCTTTCTCAGAATCAAAACACGCCGCGCTCTGCAACGTCACAGCTAAGGGCGCGGCATTGTATACGCCACGCACGGCGCATCATCTGACCGTTTGGGTGTACGCACGACCTCGGCCCGTGTACATAGAAACACAAAAGAAGCCCCGCCCTCTTGTTGCTCATTGGCTCTAGTTGTCGCCTTCTCCGATTAGTCAAGAACACTGTCAATCGAAAAAATATAACAATTGGGAGAGCCAAAATGGGGGCCTTTGAGAACCAGGAGTACACAGAGCTGCAACGTACGGTACTCCGCTAACCTACTAGGGCGATGTACAAAAAGATTATACAGTTTACGTACCAGAGGAAACGACACGTTTTACCGTTGATAAGAGCCGAGCTCGGTGATTAACACGATTTCCGAAAAAGAACCAACGCATTGGCAGCCAAGAGGTTAAACCCTCCCTTTCAAAAGAAAAATATACCATTGAGTATTTCATCAAATCACCTGCCTCAAACATAAGCACATATACATTTACTTATGTAGAACTATAACCAGCACTTCATTTGTTTTATACACAATCTAATAAGAAAATATACCAGCAGAGGGAATAGCACAGACGGATGAATATACCTCCAGGGAGAGGTGTATGGGAACAAACCCCAGGGGAGGGGAAGAAAGGGGGAGAGTAAAGAATAGCGGCTTTCAAAGTGTTAGTACCCTGAATAAATAAAGTATATATAAATTTATATGCAGTTAATAAAAGGATACATGAAGGTCAGCGTGTCCCCTTTGTATTCTTGAAGCTGTGTGCACAGACGGGTGCACATCTGGTACACGCCTCTGATGTCCGCTGATTGGCTCGTAATGTGAACGGGGCGGGAACTTAATGTGTGTACAGGGGCACGTAAGAGGGGTCCTGCACACTTAACCCTTTTTTTCACTTGGGAGTAATTTAAGCGGTGGATAACGCCTTTGGTGTTAGGGAGGACTGTGCTTATTGGGTTAACACTTTTCTAATTGATCAGGACATTCTACTGCAACATCAGCTTTCTTAATTATTAATAGATGTTTACTTAGGCATGCTAATGACTGTTCACTTTAATGAACCATTGCTGTTTGCGTGCGTTGATAGTTAAACAAGGTAATCTATTTTTTTTATTTATGCATATATAATACATTTACATAGATGGTGGGTTATAGTTCAGCAACCTACATATTATTGTGGCTTTGTATTTATATGCTCTGGCTGATGCACCCAATCAGCACAGCAGGAGTATCTCACAAGTTGTCATGTGCACGCTAGTCATCCGGTTTTTTTTACTGACTTTAAACTAATGTACCATATTTGTGGAAACGTTATGAATACTGTTAAGAATTTTTTTTTGTAGTAATTAACATACATTGGAATTATTGGTTGAGGTGATAAAACTGGTTATTGACTAGATATCACCTTAAAGGGACACTGAACCCAAACATTTTCTTTCGTTATTCAGATAGAGCATGACATTTTAAGCAACTTTCTAATTTACTCCTACTATCAAATTGTCTTCATTCTCTTGGTATCTTTATTTGAAAAGAAAATGTAAGTTTAGATGCCGGCCCATTTTTGGTGAACAACCTGGGTTGTCCTTGCTGATTGGACAGCACCAATAAACAAGTGCTGTCCAAGGTTCTGAACCAACAATTGGCTGGCTTCTTAGCTTAGATGCCTTCTTTTTCAAATAAAGATACCAAGAGAACGAAGAACATTTGATAATAGGAGTAAATTAGAAAGTTGCTTGCAATTGCATGCTCTATATGAATCATGAAAGAAAAAAATTGGGTTCAGTGTCCCTTTAAGTTTACAGCTGTACTACCATACACACATTTTAAAAAAAATGATTTTATTTTTTATCAAATAATGCAACACATTTTTCGTGCATCTACCTTCTTTCCTCTATGAAAGTTATACACCAAAAATACATTATTTTGAAGTCGTTTAAAATTGTGTGCTCTATTCAAATCATTAAAGTTTAATTGTGACTTACTGTCCCTTTTATAAACAAAATATTTTATTATTATTAATAACTAGGCGATAAGCCTGCCCAGAGGGCAGTCTATGTTTAAAAAACTACAAACCCCAAAGCCAATACTATAAAAAATGTAAATGTACAGGAAAAAATAAACAAAACTATCCAAAATAAAAAATTGAAACCTAAACTAATACCCCTATAAAAATAAAAAATCCCGGACTTCCGGTGGGCGGTACTACTGAATGGAAGCAAGTAACAGGAGCTCTGCATCTGCAAGCCTCAAAAGTGACTTTTTTACTTGCCCTACAGCAACCATCCAGTTACCCACGTTTTATGTCTTGCTGGGGGACCCTGCTCTGGTCATCGCCAGCCGACTTTGTGATTGTGAGGGGCATTCCATCTGCCCTAGCCCCCGGTCGTCATACCCGCAACTTGGGATTCTATATGGACCGCCATATTGGTGTAGTAAAGTATTTGCCTCTGACCTCTACCCCGTAGAACAAACATTGAAAAAGCGGAGCTAGTCAGACAAACTACATTACCTTTGAGACCTGTCATGGAGCCGGGCTGTGGCCGGAGCGGGATGGCCTCAATAATTGACGAGCTGAATGCTGTGTTCATGCCTCGCCTGGATCACCTTATAACAACCTGTTTGTCTCTGCACGCAGTGCTCCGGTCCAACCAGAGACCTCCTGGGACGTTGGAGCTTGCCTCTAACTTTGATTCCAGTGACCGACTGTTACAGATGCGGGTTCTCTCCTGGGACATCACACCGTCTGATTTGCGCTGTGGGGCGGCACCACCTCGCAACCCTGCTGCATCTCTCATGCCAGATGATGGAACCTCTCACGAACTACAACCTTTGAAGTCATACACCATAGCGGTGCAACAGAGTATATCTGCTCAGAGTCTTCCGTTCTTCATACAGCCGGGGCTCTGGCCCAACGCATGGCATGTTTGTGGGGAAAAAGCATTACGGCCGGCAATTGAGAGGTTCAGAAATACCTTGTTACTTGTTACGGGCACATAGTTTTTTATGGTTTGGGCCCGGCTTGTGAGGAGTTTGGTGGTCACCGGACGATCCGTAGGGGAGTCGGCTAGATTTTGATTTCAGTCTGCTCACTATACGATAACTATGGAGGACATTTGTTGAGTTAGATAGGAGCCTTGTATTTTAGTTTAACAAGAGAGTTGTAATGCCTGTATTATTTTGTTTTCTTTTTTCCTCCCTCTTTTCTGTCTAGAGAACATTTTATTTTATTTTACTATAATATTATCATTATCATTTATTATTTTTAGCACCTCACCAGCTATGAATGATAGGTCTTGTGGCTGGAGGAACAGGATATGACTTGATGACTTTTACTATCTGACCGCCAAAAAGGCACTTTGCACTGACTGATTTACTCATTCCTACTCTATATACAGCAGATGAGCGTACCCTGCAGTAATCACAGCTAATATGGCTGCCAACCTCCCTCTAGACCCTGCCCTGGCTGCCTCTGGTGGCATTGGAGTTAGAGCAACCTGAACTGTAAACAATACCCACCACTGGAACTGCATACTGAGATCTGGTGAGGTAGCATAGTAACTGGCCGGTAGTCAGCCCGCAAACACATTGCAATATACTGTCTACACAATAAGAAGAATACCTCTCAGGTCTCATACTTCCCATTTATCAGATAGTGCCCAGTCAAATACTTCACCTTGTCTTGTTGCTTACATTTTATTGCTTATTCAAATGTTAAAGGATAAACTACTGTGTTTCAAGTAGGAAAACTTTATAATACCCTGTGTATCACACTAATGTTTCTATATATCAATTTAACATATGGGGTCTGTTGATATTAATCTAGTTACTCACGGCTGATATAACCCTATTTCAATAATTGGCGGAGCCTTGCTTGGGGCGAATCTATTACACCACACAATATGCATACCAACCTCATATATCCTGTTGTATATAGTCCCCCTTATATATTAGCCCTGTACCACTTTCTAATGAAGGATCTAACTGTCAGTATCTTATGACAATAGGTTTATAACTCTTACATATAAGTACCTTGGCATTGGGCTTTAGTCTGAACAATTAGAACTCTGATGTCTAATATAGGGGGCTGCCTCTCGGTTTAGATTGATCAAGATATCATAATAAGCTTCCCCTATATGGTACTGCAAATATTCTTTCTAATGTAGACTCTTCTTGTTTTGTAATAAGAGGCTTATAGCTATAATAATCTATATATTCTCCTGGCCACTCATAAAAGCCTCAAAAGCAGGCTCTGACAAATAGAGACCATATAGCTGAATTAACCTGTATTATATTTCATAGTGACCAAAAGCAGGGCCTAAGAGTTATAACTGTTAAGGTTTATAGTTATGTTTGTTTGTTCGTTTTGTTGTTGTTTTGTTGGTTTAATTATAAAATCCCAATGATGTGGTCACATAAGAAGTGTGAGAGGAGGTGTAAGCTGATTGACATATCCCTAATTGTGACACTACAACACAAATCCTATGTAAACTTTATATACTCAAACTATATTGTAATACAGTGAGATCGCAATACTCACTCTCGCACAGCGAGAGTACACTTTATCATAGGAGTATATACTAGAGTAGCATCTATTCGAACTGTCTGGAACTTTGGTATTAGAACACTCATTTTATACTAATTTCATATACTTGAACTACATTGTAACAATGTGTTGCTGCAGAACCTTTCTCTTCTTGCCCTGTGTGGCATAATGACATGTGCACTTCTACCTTTTTTCTATGTACCCATTGTTGGTTATAAATAAAATATTAAAAAAAAAAAAAAAAAATCCCCCCAAAATAAAAACACTGCCTTATCGATCAATAAACTACCAATAGCCCTTAAAAGGGCCTTTTGTAGGGCATTGCCCTAAAGAAATCATCTCTTTTACATGTAAAAATTACAAAGTACCAACTAAGAGCATTCAGCTCTTTTACTGCCTTTAAAAGGACAATAAGCTCTTTTACAGCCCAAAAAAACCCTAATCTAAAAAAAAGCCTAAGACTAAGCCCCAAATAGTTACTCACTGTTCCTGAAGTCTGGCGGTGAAGGTCTTTTTCCAGGCGGCTCCATCATCTTCTATCTCCATCCAGAGCGAAGGCGGCGCGTGTGCGGAGCGGTCTTCCCCGATGCGTGGATCTGGAGCGGCGGTTCTCAGCGGCGGTCTTCAGCGGCATGGAGGCTCCTCTTCATCCAATCTCCGTCGTACACTGAAAATTGAATGCAAGGTACCGCATTCAATTTGGGGTACCTTGCATTCCTATTGGCTAAAATTTTGAATTCAGTCAATAGGATTAGATCTACTGAAATCCTATTGGCTGTTTAAATCAGCCAATAGGATTTCAGTAGCTCTCATCCTATTGGCTGATTTCAAAGTTTCAGTCAATAGGAATGCAAGGTACCCCAATAAATATAGGGTACCTTGCATTTAATCTTCAGTGTGCGACAGACAATCACATGAAAAGGAGCGTCAACGTCGCTTTGGACCGCCACAATTGAAGACTGCCAATGAGAACCGCCGCTAAGGATCCGTGCATCGGGGAAGCCAGCTCTGCACCTCCACTCCGCGCCTTCACTCCGGATGAGGATAGAAGATGATGGAGCTGCCTCGAAGAAGACCTCCACCGGACTTCAGGAATGGTGAGTACCTATTTGGGGGTTAGACTTAGGCTGTTTTTGTTTTTTTTAAGATTAGGGATTTAATGGGCTTGTAAAAGAGCAGAATGCCCATACAAATGCCCCTTTAGGGGCAATGGGTAGTTTATTTTTTTTCAGTGTTAGGTTTTTTATTTTGGGGGGGTTTACTGTTGGGGGGGGACTTAGTATTTTTAAAATGTAAAAGAGCTGTTTAACTTAGTGCAATGCCCTACAAAAGGCCCTTTTAAGGGCTATTGGTAGTTTAGATTAGGGGTGGTTTTTTTTGTGTTTTTTTTTTTTATTTTCATAGGGATTAGGTTTAATTTTTATTTTTGATAATTTTGTTTATTTTTTGTAATTTTAGATAAATTTTTTGTAATTTAATGTTAGGTTTTATTTTTAAATTAACGTTAGGATTATTTATTTTAATTGTTACTTAGTTTATGTAATTGGGGTTCATTTAGGGGGTGTTAGGTTAGGGGGCTTAGTAATGAAATTAGTTATTTGCGTTGGGTGTTGGCGGTTTAGGAGTTAATAAGTTAATTAGGTTTATTGCGATGTGGGGGATTGGTGGTTTAGGGGGTTAATAGTATAATTAGGTAGTTGGTGTTGTAGGGTTTGGCGGGGTTAGGTAGTTTCTGTTGTGGCGGTTTAAGGGTTAGTTTTTTTGTTAATACTTAGTTTGGGTGCTTATGGGTTTTTTTTCTTAATACTTCGTGCAGGCAGTAAGTTTTTTTTTCTTCTTAATACATTGTGCGGGCGGTTAGTTTTTTTTCTTAATACTTTGTGTGGGTGTTTTTTTCGTTTTTTTTTTTAATATTTTGTGCAGGCGGTTAGTTTTTTTTTTCTTAATGTTGCTTCATATGCTACATCCAGGTGTATTCCGAAAATGGCAGGGTGGTGAAAGAATCCACCTGTGGTGGATTCACCACCCTGCCATTTTCATAATCCACATGGATGCAGCTTCGCTGCATCCAGGTGGATTCTTTTGGCTGCGCACTCAGCCAACATTCTTTTAGCTGCCTCGCGCAGCCAACATTCCTTTGAGGATGCGTGCGCAACTGGCGACACCGACAGACGCATTACAAAAGCGATTATAGTATAGATAGTAATAACACGGCTAGCGCATGGACACATCATGACTTTCACTTTTACATTTGTAAACCTCACCCTCTTCTTTAAAGGGACATTGTACTGTAACTTTTTTTACTCTTTAATGTATTAATGTACTGTAACTTTTTTTACTCTTTAATGTATTAGATTTTTTGCAAACAGCCTGATTTACCTTTATTTTGGCATAAGAAATAGCTGCAACCTATAATAAAATATGGATACAGGAATATTCTCCTTAGAAATACTATGTAAACATGAACGAGTAACCTTTTATCAATCTTCCAGTGTGTTGGTGGGGAAGATATAGATGTGTGCATCTGAAATAGCAGGATTTGCTCATTGAAACCCCGACCCCCATTGATAATTATCACTTCAATACCTAACTATTGACGTTTGTGCACAGATAGATAACATAAGTGTCTTTCATTTTTCTGCAGACTCAGTCCATTTACATAGGTATGACCTTAAGAACAATAGGTGGCACTTTTAATCAGCAAAACCAGCTATTTCAAATACAATAAAAAGCCAAATGGAGCCATTTCCAACATATTTAATACTCTGTATCTGGTATAATAAGTAATTGGGAACACATTAAGAAAAAAAAAAAATTACAGTACAAAATACCTTTAAAAATGATAAGAGAGGGCACCACTGTGCACGGCTTACCTTTCTGACCATTAGATTAGATCGCACTCCACAATTGCTTGCACTGTTGTATCTGGGGAGTAGATAATGTCAATAAAAGCAGAGTCCTGTAACTGAGACACAACCAATCATCCGAAGATATGTCATCATTTCTATTTTCGCAAGACAAAATAACCTATATGTTAATTTTTTGGTAATTAAAAAAAATATATACTTTCTTCAACCCCAAAAGGAGTTTTCTTCTGATTTTTGGGGGTCCCTAAAAGTTTGTGGACCCCTAGGCACTGTGTCTAACATATAACTTGGCCCTGAGTAGCTGCTAATTTGGAGCTGCCGATAAGCAGCTCGGTTATGATCTGTACTACCTTGTTTGGGTGGAGTGTAAGTTTTGATTAACAGCTTTACTCTAGTTTGTGTGTGCCCGTGCGTGCATGTGTTTAACCCCTTCATGCCGGCGGCAAGTGTTAAACATCGGAATGAATTTCCGATGTAAACACTTGATTGAAAAACAAAATCACGCTATTGTCGATAAAATCACGTGATTTCAAGGCTGGGATCAGATCGTGGGGACTGCCCAGTCCGATTATATTTTTACCTAAAGCAGGAGGCTGCAGGACGCTGAATAACATAGGATGTCCCATGCCGTCCTAAGGGCATTAAAGCCCAGCACTGTTAGAATGGCATGGAATGTCCTAAGGGCGTTAAACTGTTAACAGCTTTGCTCTAGTGTGTGTGTACACATTCCAGTAATCTATACTCACTTTTCATAAAGCAACCGTCTTGGAGCACTGTAAAATGTATGTAAAGCAAACAACTTCCCCAACATCTTTCCAAGAATCAACAAGATGTTAGTTAAATAGTCAGAAAAATGTGTGATCCAAATTTTCTTTAAAGCGACATGGTACTCAATGTTTTTATCTGTTTCTGTAGGAGTTGTACCTGTCAGCCAGTAAACAGCAGAGTCATAGTACTCACTTGTATGTAATATCTATCTATCTGAAGCTGCTGTTCTGAGTAATATGTCTCTGTAAAGTAAGGTACAATATCCAGGAGATATATATCATTGTATGAATAATTTCATCATACCACATGCAATATAAATAGAGCAAACTCTATTTCAAAGAGCACTACGTGTTCCTTTGTTCCCTTTTTACTATACAGTGGCAAGAAAAAAGAAAAGTATGTGGAATTACCTGGATTGAAACACCTACTTTCTTCCCACTGTATATTGTACAGTGTTGTAAAACACAATTATTTTTAGATTTATTGCTTCAAATCCTAAACCAATAATAAAATACAATTAAAAAAGCATCAAATGAAAGCTGAATTGGATCTGGAAAAATTATTTATAGTTATTCATAAATCAACATTCAGGATCTAAATCCAAATGGATAACAAAATTATAAATATTTATCTTGCCTTTTGTTAAACATAAACTCATCAAACTATTGGCACTGAAAGAGTTAATTATCTCAAAAACTAAGTCATTTTTAGCAGTTTGCAATCTAAAAAGGTACACCAAATTTTAGAAAAATTGGTTTTACTTATGTGAAAGGTAATCCTCGAGAATGGAGTAGAGCGTATATTCTCAACAACTCAAATCTATATTTCATTGGTATATCTCTTTAAATTAGGAGGTCAGGGTATGGGACTATCTTATTAGAGACATATAGGTCACTAATCACAAATATTTCTATCTGGCACCAAGCTTGACTATGGACATTATGAAGCCCATGAAGTAGGCTACTAATCGAGTGGAGTGGGGAAGGATGTGTTGCCACCAGATGTTTAGTTCCTACATTTCTCTATTGTTTGAGACAATCTTGTATAATACAATTAGGGAAGTCGGAAATATGAACACTATGTGTGGGAAACCACAATAAACCTCACAAAATTATGTAGGCTGGAAGCAAAGCCTGCTCTAACTCTCTCCATCTGGAGAATTCCAACTGCGAGTTCCAAGCAGATATAGGTGATAGCATGACTGTTTCATAGTCATTTTTGATACTGAGTAGCTATAGTCCTCTGTTTTGTAATTATTAACTAAGAAATTTAGAGAAAACTCTAACTCTACGGGAATTCCAAATATATCAATTAAGCTTGGCTTGTAAATCTTCTACAGTACGAATAAGGATATGCAATGGGAGGCATCTGAAGATATAAGTGATCTAAGGGAGAATGGACATTTTAATAGCTGCTATCCGTCCCATCCAAGAGATTTCAAACACGGACCAGGAAGTAAGCAAGTCTCTTATTTGAACCAGTAAAGGCTGTAAGTTTTCATGAATAACCCACTTGAAGTCATGGGATAAGTAAAGACCTAAGAGTTTACCTCCTTGATCAGTCCACTGGAATGGATAGGTGGTACTGAGATGTTGAAATTGGTCTAAAGGTAAATGAATAGAGTGTGCCTCAGTCTTACTGACATTCATTTTTATAATAAGACAAATTTCCATAGCCCTCTAATGTTTGTTATGGTTAGTTAGACATACAGTTAGGTCGTCTGCACATAGCACTAGCTTCCGAAGAGTGTTTTGGATAAGAAGCCCTTCGATATAATGATTATTGCGGATAGATATGGCTAAGGGTTCAAGGGGTGTCCTTTTTAAGCACAAAGTGAAGAATAAACAACACTAATCTGGTGGGGGGGGGGGGGGGGTCTGGGTGGCAGCCATGACTGGTTTCTTTATTTGAGGCTTTAGAAGGAATCCACATAATTCACAGATTATCTTTCAGATTTTGCAGCATCCCTTTTTACCTGTTTTTTTTAGATTAATAAATATCTGCTGAACATAATGAGCTGAATCATGCTGTGCTCATGAACTCTCAGAATCTGTATCGTTAGGTGGTGATGGACTGTTAAAATTTGCATAGAAATGTACAAATATGTGTGCAAGGAGATTTGCAACACAAAAAAAGAAAGGCTGCAGGTTACTGGATTGTGTAATAACTGCACCCACTGTAGGTAAAGGTCAGACAAATAAAGAATAAGTAAATATAAGGATCAAAATCATCCAATCCATGCTCATTTGTACTAAATAACTTTATTGGTGAAAAATATTTAAAAGTCCGACTGGACTCATACACATGCACACACACACATACAATTAAAACTAGCTGGAACTCAGGTAATATTATTGGTATATCAAATAGCACTCACACGTTCAAATTATAATAACTAACAGGGAATCTTAACTGTTTATAGTGTTATAATATTGAACCCTGTTAGTATATGATAAACTATAGACAGCAAGAAAAAATAACTGCTGAATTAGTTAGTCCTCCTTAAAGGCAAGTCTACACCAAGTTGAATAGGCAAAAACACTATCTAATCTGATGTGCTGGGTATTGGTGCATTAATTAGCTATCCCTGCACAGCCTTCAATATCTACATGTTTAAACCCTAAACTGAGTGAGAGTTACACTATAGTTATTATTTCCAATACTATTGCTAGTAATGGTAAGTGGTCAGTATATCGGCCCCATAGATATAAGGTATAAGCCTTGATTTCAAAGACAGAATATGGTGAGTGCCTCTTATTGAACCACAGTATGGCAGTTTGCTGTGTGTGACCTGATGTTCGGGGTGAGTATATTGGAGTAAATTAGCATAAACCGATATTATTTGCTACAAACTAACAAGCGTTGCCGCAATTTTTACACATCGCATAGTAGTGCTTTATAAGCTAGTTTGAATGCTGTGCAGTTAGCCTGCTTTAATAACGTAAGTTTATGAGTTTAGAAATCTGACCCCTACTATCGGCAGGAGAGTTACCACAGAAATGCTTAGAAATATCCCATTACAAACAACCACCAAGTTAAATCGTAAATAAGGACTAAGCTACCAAAAGGTCTCTTCTATAGCGGAGACCTGATTACTTTTAACTGTCTATAGATATTATGGATGTATCAAGAGTGCTATGACTGAGTCAGCAAATTAAAAATTAGAGGTTCAATAACCCCGTGTTCATGCCCCTGACGCGCGTTTCACATTACGCTTCCTCAGAGGGGTATGCGCCGGCCGGACAAAGCGACTTATGTTGAAGTCAAAAACCCGCCTACGTGTTTTGATTGGTTCACCAGACTAACGCTATGTGGCTTCTCATTGGTCAATCTTTGCAGTGTGACACATGGAAGTTCGAACAGCGCATTTGCTTAGAGAGCTGATAGGTTCTCATTTGCGAGCTGAATTTATCAGAAAATTATTTAAAAGGGCAAGAGTTAATGTATCTATCAGATACATAGTCGCGCATCAAGAACGAGATATAAAGTGTTAAGTGCGCTTTATTCTTTGCATCGATATGTATTACTTGTAAATTATGTCTCTGTTGGTGATAAATTATATTAGTAAAATGCTGCTGGTCATTTCCTAGATATAGTATCTAAATCATCTATATCTACTTGATTTTACATTATACCATAGATACATCTATGAAACTTTGTTTATATCGATACTAGGATAGACAACCAATAAAAATTCAAGCAAAGTAAGATATTGAATATCACCCATTAGTTGTCCAGGATTTTAAACAATATATCACTGTTCTATGGTCAGACTGAAAATTCACAATTTGAGAAAGTTTTCTATACAGTGCCGTATTTTAAATACCCTATACAATAAATGCACTTTGATTGAAAGTTCCTCGAGTATACAGAATAAATAAATCCACAATAAAATTAAAAGGGCTAGACAGTGTAAATGTAATACTGTGTAGTGAAAAAATGTGAACAAAGGACTTGTTAGCTAAAAAATGATATTTTATGATACAAAAGAACCCTACTCTAGCGACTATATACTTTTTACCAAAGGTTCACAAAAACCTTACCAAACCACCAGGAAGACCCATAGTATCGGGCAATAATAATCTAACTGAGGCAGCTAGCAGATATATAGATCAGAGATTAAGGGAATATTTGACTGCTATGCCCTCATATGTCCGCGATACTATGGAGGTCTTAAAGATTATGCAAAACTTACATCTGAATAGTGATACCTGGCTTATTAGCGCAGATGTAGAGTCACTATATACCAGTATCAGACACAATGATGGTATACAGGCAGTTAAATACTTTCTTTCCACCAATGAATCGGATAACAAAGAACATAATGAGTTTATTTTACTCCTTTTGAAGTATGTCCTGACCCACAATATCTTTACATTTAAAGATAGTTTCTACCTACAAACACAAGGAACTGCCATGGGCACTTCTTGTGCCCCGACATATGCTAACTTGTTCCTAGGGCACTGGGAACAAAAAATTGTTTTTTCTGAAGGCATGGAGAAATACACAGACCATGTACCTTTATGGATAAGGTACATCGATGATGTGCTATTTGTTTGGGAAGGCACACGTGAACATCTTGATGAGTTCTTTTTAGTTCTCAATCAAAATAAATTTAACATCAAATTGACATACCAAGCCGATCTGTGTAAAATTGATTTCCTAGATCTAACAATTACAAAAAATGCTGATGGCACCATTGCAACCAAGGTCTTTAGGAAAGAAACTGCTACAAATTCATTATTGCACAGGACAAGCGCACATCCAGGATGCACTTTAAAAGCAATTCCATATGGGGAATTTCTACGGCTGAGGAGAAATTGCTCTGATGTCTCTATATATGAAAATGAGAGTAAACTTCTTACAACCAGGCTATTACAAAGAGGCTACAGCAATAGGGCCATCAAACATGCGAAATTCAAAGCTCTGAAAACATCCAGAGACACCTTATTGTGTCCTAAAATCAAAGACAATTCCACCGCTATTCCTAGATTGATCACTACATACAATCCGCAGATGCAGAGTGTGATTAAGATACTCAATGAGAACTGGCATATCCTCACCAGTGATCCTGAGCTTAAAGATACATTAGGAACGAGAGTACAAATAGGCTATAAGAGACCAAGAAATCTAAAGGATCAACTTGTACAGAGTCATTATATACATACTCCGAAAAAAAGTGATACTGACCCTGGCATGTACCCATGTGCTGTCTGTCCTCATGTCAGAAAAATTAAAGAAATTAAGGACAAATATGGGAAAAGCCAAAAACTTAAACACCACTTCACCTGCAGATCCCTGGGAGTCATTTATGTCATCTATTGTGAATGTGAGAAAGCCTATGTAGGCATGACGACCAGAGAAGCAAGGGTCAGGATTCTAGAACATAAAAACAACATTAAGAACGCAGAAAAAGACTTACAAAAAGGAAAAAAGATTACAAGTGTAGCAAAACATTTTTTACTTAAACATCAAGGATTAAGCAGCCATTTAAAATTTTCTGTTCTGCAGAAAGTCTCCCTTGGCATTAGAGGGGGCAATTTAGAAAACTCTCTATTAAAAGCAGAATGCCGTTGGATACATCTACTCAATACTGTACATCCACACGGATTAAATGAATTCAACAATTACAATGTTTATTTATAAAAAGTTCTTTTTCCATAAAGCTTTTCCCTTAATCCACTATTTTAATATTAAGTTAATACAAACACATCTTATGTACACACTAGCTCTTCACTAATTCTTATGAGCGTTTAATATATGTTACTACACTTTGGTATAAATTGTTTATTCATAAAATATCATTTTTTAGCTAACAAGTCACTTCACCTAACAACTTTCTACACAATTATTAATTTATTTTTTCTACTGCATATAGCGTAGAAAGACTTTTCACTTCTACATATTATTGGAACATATGATTCAATATACTCTGTGTGGAATTCAAACGTCCAATCACACCCCCCTTTTCTTTTATTTTTTGTGAGCACCCATCCCCTTATTATTTATGTGTGTCCTTTGTTCACATTTTTTCACTACACAGTATTACATTTACACTGTCTAGCCCTTTTAATTTTATTGTGGATTTATTTATTCTGTATACTCGAGGAACTTTCAATCAAAGTGCATTTATTGTATAGGGTATTTAAAATACGGCACTGTATAGAAAACTTTCTCAAATTGTGAATTTTCAGTCTGACCATAGAACAGTGATATATTGTTTAAAATCCTGGACAACTAATGGGTGATATTCAATATCTTACTTTGCTTGAATTTTTATTGGTTGTCTATCCTAGTATCGATATAAACAAAGTTTCATAGATGTATCTATGGTATAATGTAAAATCAAGTAGATATAGATGATTTAGATACTATATCTAGGAAATGACCAGCAGCATTTTACTAATATAATTTATCAACAACAGAGACATAATTTACAAGTAATACATATCGATGCAAAGAATAAAGCGCACTTAACACTTTATATCTCGTTCTTGATGCGCGACTATTTATCTGATAGATACATTAACTCTTGCCCTTTTAAATAATTTTCTGATAAATTCAGCTCGCAAATGAGAACCTATCAGCTCTCTAAGCAAATGCGCTGTTCGAACTTCCATGTGTCACACTGCAAAGATTGACCAATGAGAAGCCACATAGCGTTAGTCTGGTGAACCAATCAAAACACGTAGGCGGGTTTTTGACTTCAACATAACCCGCTCTGTCCGGCCTGCGCGTACCCCTCTGAGGAAGCGTAATGTGAAACGCGCGTCAGGGGCACGAACACGGGGTTATTGAACCTCTAATTTTTAATTTGCTGACTCAGTCATAGCACTCTTGATACATCCATAATATCTATAGACAGTTAAAAGTAATCAGGTCTCCGCTATAGAAGAGACCTTTTGGTAGCTTAGTCCTTATTTACAATTTAACTTGGTGGTTGTTTGTAATGGGATATTTCTAAGCATTTCTGTGGTAACTCTCCTGCCGATAGTAGGGGTCAGATTTCTAAACTCATAAACTTACGTTATTAAAGCAGGCTAACTGCACAGCATTCAAACTAGCTTATAAAGCACTACTATGCGATGTGTAAAAATTGCGGCAACGCTTGTTAGTTTGTAGCAAATAATATCGGTTTATGCTAATTTACTCCCAATATACTCACCCCGAACATCAGGTCACACACAGCAAACTGCCATACTGTGGTTCAATAAGAGGCACTCACCATATTCTGTCTTTGAAATCAAGGCTTATACCTTATATCTATGGGGCCGATATACTGACCACTTACCATTACTAGCAATAGTATCGGAAATAATAACTATAGTGTAACTCTCACTCAGTTTAGGGTTTAAACACGTAGATATTGAAGGCTGTGCAGGGATAGCTAATTAATGCACCAATACCCAGCACATCAGATTAGATAGTGTTTTTGCCTATTCAACTTGGTGTAGACTTGCCTTTAAAGAGGACTAACTAATTCAGCAGTTATTTTTTCTTGCTGTCTATAGTTTATCATATACTAACAGGGTTCAATATTATAACACTATAAACAGTTAAGATTCCCTGTTAGTTATTATAATTTGAACGTGTGAGTGCTATTTGATATACCAATAATATTACCTGAGTTCCAGCTAGTTTTAATTGTATGTGTGTGTGTGCATGTGTATGAGTCCAGTCGGACTTTTAAATATTTTTCACCAATAAAGTTATTTAGTACAAATGAGCATGATTGGATGATTTTGATCCTTATATTTACTTATTCTTTATTTGTCTGACCTTTACCTACAGTGGGTGCAGTTATTACACAATCCAGTAACCTGCAGCCTTTCTTTTTTTGTGTTGCAAATCTCCTTGCACACATATTTGTACATTTCTATGTATATTATTGCATAAGGTTCTGGGATTCTGGGACTACAAGTATTATAAAAAGTGATTTAGTCCTTGAATTTAAGAATTACAACCCACTTCCTTTCCCTCGCCATCCTCAGTTAAATGTTAAAATTTGCATACCTTAACACTGCTCCACTCATCCTATAAGTGCTATTACTAGCACCAGAGTTTGACAATACTGAGGCTAGACTTGTCTGATTATAGAATGATATGGAGTCTCTAGATAGGTGGGAAATTTAAATCCTATGGCTCCTGAAAGATGATTCTGAGAAGCTCGAGCAGAGACTTTACAAGGTCTTGGAACTTGCACAGTGGGACCTGACTAATTTTGAGAATTACCTAAGCACACATGAGGCAGAATCTGATTGCCTGGATAGTTTAGAAGAAGAGGCAGACCCCTCTCTTCCGCTAGCATTGGCCTCCTCGGGGGTGTCCATCTTTTTAAATTTATCCCTGGGTGGAGACTACAATGATTCATTCAGCCAGCTACTTAAGCATGGAGTTAAATTTGATATTATGGAAACCCTTAGAGTCTGGGTATAAACTGTGGATAGGTGGACAATGGCGTTTGCTTCCCCCCATCTATAAAAAATGTATTTTGAAGCGTTTTGTCATTTTGCAAAGAGATTTGATTTTTTAAGACAAAATGAGCCATACAAATTGACAAGCTGTTTCCGCAGTCTTCTCATAAACCTCCAAAGAGCCGGAGTTGGTTAGTAAACTGCTTACTAATTGCAGATCATCCAGACCTGCATTAGTTTTCTAGGACTTTATTTAGCTTCTAGTAGCTTCCATGATCTCAATATACTCCATTGCTATTTCTGTAATTTATTTTGGTCATTTTATTTTTTCCATTTCATGTACTCAACAACTTATCTTCAGTGATATTTTTGACCTTGAATGCTTACTTAGCTCAATCATAGTACTGTTTATGTGTGTTACTGATGCCTTTAGCGTTCATAGTTTTCATTATATGGATATTTTACTGGTGCCTTCATAGTATAACACATTTCACAATATTGTGACCATTGTTTTTAAGGAAACTCAGGATATTTAACCCCTTAAGCCATTTGGACATTGGTACTACATCACAGGGTACTTTGCCTAGCATACCCTGTTGGCGTAGTACCTACCTCCAACCTTTTGGCTCATGCTGGGGTTCTCGCTGTCAGCTTTGACAGTGAAGACTGCAGTCAGAGGCAGAAGGCATCTGCCTTCATATGGTAAGGAAGAACTGATTGTTCTTCCTTTACAATACGAAGGCAGATTGCCAATACAGACAGTGTGGCATGCGGATGGCACATTGCAGGAAGGGGAGGGTTCCCTATGCTGCATAAAAAAAAGTTTGGTGAGGGATGGGTTTGCTACAGAAAAGGGTTTTAACAGGGGGATGAGGGTCCCAAATATGATCGCTTGGAAGAGGGAGGGGGGAATCACTACACTACAGATTTTTTTATTAATAAATAAATATTTAATAAATAAATAATTTCTATAAACTGGGTACTGGCAGACAGCTGCCAGTACCTAAGATGGAGACTTCTAATAAGAGCGGGGGGAGGGTTAGAGAGCTGTTTTGGAAGGGATCAGGGAGGTGGGAGAGATGAGGAGGGATCCCTACATTGAAAAAAAATAATAATAATGTTTTTAAAAAGCCCTAAAACTACATACTGGCAGACTGCCTGCCAGTACCAACGATGGTGGTGACCAGTGGGGAGTAAGGGAGTTTAGACCGCTGTTAAAGAGTGATCAGGGGGAGACTAGGGGGTGGGAGGTGCCATGTAGGGGGGTAATCTCTACACTACAGCTAAAATTAACCTTACAAGCCATCTGAGAATTTCAGATGTGTGGTGCACAGCTGCAATTAGCAGCCTTTTAATTAGCAAAAAGCAATGGCAAAGCCATACATGTCTGCTGTTCCTGAACAAAGAGGATCCCAGAGAAGCTTTTAAAACCATTGTGTTAAGACTGCACAAACGGTATGTAAATAATTTTAGTGAGAAACCCTAAGTTTTTTTAAAAAGCTAAACAAAAATTTAATATGATTGCATTTAGCAGCGAAACAGTGGCATGAAATATACCTCATTTGCTTAGCCCCAAAGTGGGCACAACTGTCCTTGGCCCTAAAGTGGGCCTCTCAGTACTTTGCTTTTTTCTGTCTGAACTTACCCCTGAAGATTAGCTATACTGGTTTGTACAGTTTTCTTCTGTTATCTCTTGCTTGTACCTTTTTTCCCGGTGTAAAATATTTCAGGATATTCCTTGATATTTGCCAGTGTAACACACTCCTAATAAAGAGCATTGTTCTATATGTTTGAGTCTCCAGTCTATTGATATGCAGTCTTCCCAATTTCCTGCTAACCCTGCAATTGGGCTCAATTCTGTTAAAAAAGCCAGTATCATGACAGTAAGTGAGCAATTCTTAAAATAAAGCAATTCTTGGTCAAGTAATTCTTGAGGTGTTTTATTTTGGATTCTTTTGTAATTGCAATAATGGGAAGGCATCTGGTGTTATTATTGGGAAATGCTGTAGGACATAACAACCAATTGTAAATTCACCACTGTCAATACAAAATGTTAAAGGGATAGGAAAGTCCAAATTAAACTTGCAAGATTTAGATAGAGCATGTCATTTTAAGACACATTTAAATGAATTTCTTTTTTGAAATGTGCTTTGTTCTCTTGGTATCCCTTGTTGAAAATGAAAACGCAACATATCCTACAATAGTGGGAGCAAGCTGCTGATTGGTGCCTGCACACATTTGTCACATGTGATTGGCTAACTAGATACAGTCATGGCCAAAATTATTGGCACCCCTGCATTTCTGTCAGATAATGCACCACTTTACCCAGAAAATTGTTGCAATTACAAATGTTTAGGCATTCTCATGTTTATTTCTTTTGTTTGTATTGGTATGGCACAACAAAGTGGAGCAAAAAAAAGCCAAATATGACACAATCCACACAAAACTCCAAAAATGGACTGGACAAAATTATTGTCACCTCAAAATTGTGAGAAATAATTGCATTCCAAGTTTGTGATGCTCTTGTAATTTGTAATTAAACTCACCTGTATCAATTAACAGGTGCTGACAATATAAAAATTACCCCTGCAACCAGTTAAAATGTTGAAAGATTGACTTAACATTTCTGATGTGTGTCTCTGTGTTCCTTTAATGAGCATGGAGAAGAGAAAGAGCAGAAAAAAAATGTCTAAGGATTTGAGAACAAAAATTGTGGAAAAGCATGGACATCTCAAGCTTACATGTCCATCTGCAGAGATCTTAATGTTCCTGTGTCCACTGTGTGCAACATTGTCAAGAAGTTTGCAGCCCATGGCACTGTAGCTAATCTCCCTGGATGTGGACGAAAGAGAAAAATTGATCAACGATTGCAACAAAGGATTGTTTTAATGGTGGATAAAGAACCTCAATCAACGTCCAGAAAAATTCAAGCTGACACAAGGTACAAAGCTCGCACTATACGTCGCCATCTGAATGAAAAGGGACGCTATTGTAGGAGACCCAGGAGGACACCACTGCTGACACAGAAACATAATAAAGCCAGATTGAAGTTTGACAAAACTTACATGAGGAAGCCAAAATCCTTTTGGGAGAATGTGTTGTGGACAGACGAAACAAAATTACAGATTTCCAGAAAAGCCCATCATTCTACTGTTTTCAGAAAATGAAATTAGGCTTTTAAAGAAAAGAATACAGTCCCTACAGTCAAACATGGTGGAGGTTCACATTTTTATATTTCCATGAAATTTACCATCCACTGATACAGCTGGGGTGATTTGCACGTTCATACTCCCCATGGTCCCAGTATGCGTGTGAGAGACAGTGTGCAGGTCTTCTTAATTTTAAACTAAGGATAACAACAATTATAGATTTTACTGACAGCTTTCATTGTAGGTAAACTATTTTCACACGCTTTTATACATTAAAACTTATTGTACCACATCATTTAGGAGGTATAGTTTAAAGGGATATGAAACCCAAAAATGTTATTTTTTTCAGATAGGACATACAATTTAATAAACGTTTCCAATTTACTTCTTTTATGCAATTTGCTTTGCTCCCATGATATTCTGTGTTGAAGAGATACCTAGGTAGGTGTCTGGTACACTACATGGTAGGAAATAATGCTGCCCTCTAGTGCTCTTGCAAATGGGTAACATTCTTGCAAAACTGCTGCCCTATAGTACTCCAGACATGTGCATGCTTCCGAGCTTATGTCACTGCTTTTCAACAAAAAGATACCAAGAGAACAAAGAACATTTGATAATAGAAGTTTATTAGAAAGTTGTTTAAAATTGCATGCTCTATCTAATTCATAAAGAAAAAACGTGGGTTTCATGTCCCTTTAACTCTTCATGTAAATAACATAATACATTACTTTTATTAGGTTATTTACATCTAATGTAAAAGGAAGCCAATGTGAAAAGATAGGATTTAAAAGCTCTGGATTTTAAACTGATTTTCATTCTCAACATCTTCATGTTTATGAGCTATGTCATGGCCCTGGAACTTAAGTTTACAAATTGGAAAAAATGTATACATAAGTGAGATCTGTGGAATGCATGTTTATAAAGTGTGCATCAACAACATATAGGACTCGATTTATCAAGCCATTCTACCCCCTTTGTCTGCAGGTTCTCACAAGAGAACCTGCAGTCAGGATTTATCAGACCCCTGCTTCCCTACCCTGTTCTCCAGCTCCTAGGTAGAGAATTTCAATCTCCCCGGTCTCATCTGACCAGGGAGATTGAAAGCTCCTGTCCGTGCGTGATTGGCTATGTGAAGGAGGGGGAGGGGTTTCAATGTTAAATTCAGGCAGCAGATTGCTGCTTACCAAAGGAGACCTCAGGCGGAGATGGGCAAATATGTACACTCCTGTCCGCCATGGATTGATAAATCAAGCTCAAAGTATCTTACAGCACAATTTCTCTTCCAAATTCTTTTGTGAACTCATTATTGATTTATCACCATAATAGTAACATAGATATCCAGATTCATGATTTAAAAATATGATAAAAAAATGTACTACCCACAGACCAGTCGAAAATGTGATCAAAAAATGTCCTGCCCACAGACTAGTCGAAGGAACAAGAAATGTGTTGCAGTTTGATGTAATTCATAATGTTTTTTTATTAGTATTGTAAAACACAATAGTCAATAAATTGTTGTTGATATTAAGTTGCAGTGAGACTGTTTTGTGATTTGGAGGTGATTGCTATGAAAACAGTGGGGGCCAGATTGCAAGTGGAGCGCTAACAGTTATGCACAAGCGAAAAGGGGTTTATCGTGGGTGTTTGCATGAGTCAGGTTTAGCACTTGTTTTACAAGTTGAAAGTAAACGCGATTGCTTGAGCTCAATTGAAGTTAATGTGCGTTGTGATAGTGTGTCCTCAGAGCTGGTTAACTGTTTTGCAAAACACACAAAAAGTGTCACAAAACACATCAAAAATACATTACAACTTAGTTATACTCATAATAACACTATCTAATAAAAATTATATAAAAAAAAATATTGCACATGCAACATTCACCACAGCACTTAAAGGGACAGTCTAGGCCAAAATAAACTTTCATGATTCAGATAGAGCATGTAATTTTAAACAATTTTCCAATTTACTTTTATCACCAATTTTGCTTTGTTCTCTTGGTATTCTTAGTTGAAAGCTTAACCTAGGAGGTTCATATGCTAATTTCTTAGACCTTGAAGCCCACCTCTTTCAGATTGCATTTTAACAGTTTTTCACCACTAGAGGGTGTTAGTTCACGTATTTCATATAGATAACACTGTGCTTGTGCACAAGAAGTTATCTGGGAGCAGGCATTGATTGGCTAGTTTGCAGAGGCTTAGATACAAGATAATCACAGAGGTTATAAGTATATTATTATAACTGTGTTGGTTATGCAAAACTGGGAAATGGGTAATAAAGGGATTATCTATCTTTTAAAACAATAAAAATTCTGGTGTAGACTGTCCCTTTAATCTCTGTAATTTATAAACTCCTCATTGAAAACAAAAAAACACTACCGTCCTTTATTTACAACTGGCACAGAGAACTGGGGCATATCATTCAAGACAAAGATTGGTACAAAACGTTTGACCTTACTATAAAAGTACAGTATCTGTCTTAGTCAAAATCCAAGAGACACACTATGGGGTCTATTTAACAAGGGCTGAATGGCCCCTGTTCCCCTTGTTTCTGCACGAGCCAGAAACAGAAGCGGCGTATAGCAATCCGCCCGATCATGTATGATCGATCTGATTGACACCCCCTGCTAGCGGCCGCAAATCTGCAGGGGGCGGTATTGCACTAGCAATAGCGGATCATGTCCGTCCGCACATATATTAATAGACCCCTATAAATTTATGAATAGATGGTACTTGACCCCAGATAGACTGAAGTAGATTTACCCACACTCAAACGGACGCTGCTGGAGGGGTTGCAGAAGAGAGGTAACCCTACTTCATATCTGGTGGCACTGTACAAAACTTGGCTCCTTTTGAGAGGAAACTTTTGCAGAGATGGGCAAGATCCTGGAAGGTACTATCCATCCAGAACCAGATCTATTGCTATATCAAAATTTACCAAAATTCGCAGACAAGGTTAAGAGGTTCTCTTTTTGGCCATGTTTAACGGAGCCAAGGGAATAATCCTCAATCACTGGAAAACACAAACTATCCCAAGCCTCCCTGAATGGAAAGCTGCAGTTACTACAGTTGGAAAGGTACCATTACTTCAAAACAGAAAAAAATGGACTTCCATGGAATTAAGTTACTACGGTGGGAAGGCAAACCACTACAATTTGTATATATAAACACCTTCTTACCTACCACCATCCGCCTTTTCATCAAACGCTTTTTCTCTTCTATCCTGCCTATAATGTGTACATTAAAGTGGAATTAAGATCAAGACCTTTGGAGTGCGCATTTTCTTCAGGATTATATATCCTACACAATGCATGCAAAAAGCTTACTTCTAGCCGAGTTAGAGTGGGAGCGTTAAATATCATTCCACTTGTAATCTTGCCCTGAATGAGTTAGCTGGGCAAGAGGTATCATCTTGCTTTTAATTCTCTTATTAGTGACTCCAAATTGTGAGTACATTTCCTTTCAATTATCAAGATTTTGCCTAGTGAAATTTTAATACACTATGGGGTGCCCCTCTGTTACTTTTTATCTGGTATGAGCATTTTAAAAATGAAAAATCAATCTTAAAATGCCGCATCCTGCTTGTTAGCAAAAATTGTATTTATTTTTTTGTTCGCCAATGTCCATGTGTTTTTTCCTTTGGTAAACTGCCACACTTAAAGTCTGACCCTACTGTCATTTTTGCCATTATTCATTAAAGCTTTGATTCACAAGTT